>NC_053424.1:18772922-18814670 GCF_007990345.1 Gossypium hirsutum
TTATATATCTTTTTTTTTTTATATTCTTTTTATATTTAATTGTATTTGTTACTTATTTATTTATTTTCGTTATTATTTTGATGAATGTTTTAATTTATTTGTTTATATATATTGTTATTTTATATGATTGTAGGTATGAATTTTATTTATTTTATATTGTTGCTATTGCTCGTATTATTTTTATTTTATGGTATTATGATTTTACCACGTATAACAACAATGTAATTTGTTTTCACATTTTTTACTACGATATCGTGTTTATTTACTCGATATACAAAATTTGTTTAAAAATATTTCGTGTTTAGATTCGAAAGGATCGTACCCTAACTTACTGGGTTTCGATTTCATAATAAATCTAAATATACGAATCTTTTCAAACTCAATTTTTAAACGATCTCGGGAATTAAGAAAAGATCGTGCCCTAACTTACTGGGCCTGATTTATTTCTAAAACCAAGATAATAAAATATCTTTAAATAAGCATTTTTCATCCGCGTATCGGGAATTTGAGACATTGTGTCCTAACTTACTGGATATGATTCTCTTTCTCGAATAATGTGAAATATTCCCTTTTTTCCTGAAAATTTTCAACGTTTTAATACAAGGATCGTATTTTTAAATTCTTTCGAGTTTTAATTTTCGACACCAAGACATTAAGTAATCAACCAGGTACCAATTTGGGCGTACGAGGGTGCTAACCTTCCTCGTGCGAACCGACTCCCGAACCCGTTTTCTGAATTTCGCGACCAAATCGTTGTTTTAATAAAATAAATGTTTATTAAAAACAACCACTTTCGAGGTGACCGATCACACCTCATCAAAAAAAGATTGGTGCGACTCCGTTTCATTTTTTTTCGAAATCCAAGTCGACCCCGTTTTCATCCAAAAAATGGTGTCAACAGCTTGGCGACTCCACTGGGACACAAGTGAGTCGAGCCACGAGTTGATTATTTTTTGTCTTTTTATCGAAAATCAAAAACTTGGTTTAAATATACGATCCTTTCATCGCATTTCATTGCTTTTATTACAATTTTCATCGTTGTGGTTTATAATTGCTGTTAGTTTAAGTTTTGTATCTTTCTGCATTGCATTGCATGACCGTTGGTCACACCCTTTTAAGTGGGAGTGAGAAACTACGCCTTCGTGAGGTTTTCACCTCCGCATGGGATAGTGAATCGCTTTCGGATACATCCGTACCTATGTCTTCGTGAGATTTTCATCTCCGCATGGCATAGGGAAATGTATCCCCTGAATCGAACTTGGTCCGTATGAGCCTATAATGGGTGAGGATCGAGGAATTTGCTGGTTCAGGTACCCTACTTTAGAACCAAACCACATGTAATGAGCCATAGGAACCGACTAGGTAGAGCTATCCAAATTTTTAGCGCTTACCTAAATGAATGTTGTATTTATTTGTCGCTTATTTTAAATCTTATTCTGTGTTTAATGCTAATTTACTTTGTTTGTGATTGCATGGCATCTTCATTCTAAAAGAGGTGTCGATTTACATTCAGTTTCTCAGTAGAAAGCTTATCATGGAAAAGGGGTTTGTTGATAAAGTAGAGGATAATGCGGCTGTGCGAATATGGGCTGAAATGACACAACGGGAGAAAGGCGATAGTCTTACCGAAGGGTACGTGTCAGAATTGTGGGATTTACCCGTATCAGTGTAATCCAGAATGACCTTCGAGAAATGAAAGAAGTCTGGGATCAATGGGATGTCGAGGCCAAGCAGCTGTTCTATTGTAACTACGGTGACTACCTTATCTGCTTAGTGTCAAAGTGGACAAGTATTTATTCGAGCCCTTGCTCAGTTTGGAATCCTGCCTACAGTTGTTTCACTTTTGGGAAGTAGATTTGACGCCTACTGTGGAGGAGTATACGACCTTGCTTCGGTGCCCAAAGATTCAAGTCGACAAGGCTTATTCCAGAGCTGCTTGTGTCCCTCCGTTGTTAAAGAAATTAATGAACATCACTGGGATGAGCGAGCAGTGGGTCGCTGCCCGGATCCAACAGAAAGGCGACAGTAAATGTGTTCCTTGGAAAAGTTTGCGAGATTTGGTGCTTGTACATCCTGACTTAAAGAAAAGGGTCGATGTCTTCGCTTTAGGTATCTATGGACTAGTGGTTTTCCCCAAAGCTTTAGGACACATAGACGAGGCTGTATCTGATTTGTTTGATCGGCTTAGTAAAGGGGTGACACCGGTTCCGGCAATACTCGCTGAAACTTTTAGATCCCTGAATGCGTGTCGAAAAGCAGGGGAGGGAAGGTTTATTGGATGCGCGCAGCTCTTATTGGCATGGTTCCATAGCCACTTCTGGAAGGTCGAAAAGGTCTCTTATCGGGTATTCTCCGATAGCTACTCCCCTCTAGGAGAATTGGTGGCTACGCCAAGACGGGATGATATTTCAGAAGAAAAATGGATAGAGATACTCCAGAATCTCCAGGATGAGGATATTGAATGGAGGGCTCCTTGGTTAATTCCTGATGAGATATTATACCGATGCGGAGATTTTGACTGGGTTCCGCTGCTCGGAATATGGGGAGCTATCGGATATGCTCCTCTACTCGTATCAAGACAGTATAGATCACGACAATTCATACCAGCAACGCAGGGGTTGGCTTATAGTGATTTTTCCTATAGGGAGGACAATTACAAGAAGAAGGTTCGAGAAATATCTAGTGCCTGGAACCAGACTCGTCGAATGAAGATCTTAGCCGTGGGTCCGGCAATTACCCCCGAGTATGGTCAGTGGCGTGATCAAAGGATCAACGACAACATCCCGGCGTCAAATTCCGAAACTGCTCGATCTTTAGAGGAACACTTACAAGTTTTGCCTTCTGAGATAGAAATCATCAAACAAGAATTCGAAAAAAGGAGTTTAGAATTGGGGAAGAAGATAGAACAACTAGAGGAAGAAAAAATGCAGTTAGGACTGGATGTGGACATTCAAAGATTAGAGGCCAACAAGTTGAGAAAAGGAAAGAACAAAGCAGAAGAAGATTTGGACAGCCTGAAGACAGATTACAAGAAGTTGCGTAGGTCGGTAAGAACTGCTGGCTTGGGTAAAACGCCAGAACAATGGCGACAAGAAATTCAGGAGGAAAAGACGAAAGCTAATCAATGGGAAAAGAAATTCCAGGATACTCGGGCTCGAGAGGTCGCCTTGGGAAAGAGTCTACTAGATTGCCAAGACGAGAAGACGAGTTGAAGGTCCGGATAACTGAACTAGAAAGATCGCTTTACCAGTACTGTAATCATAATGCTACGGTTGAATTAAGGGCGAGCTTAGACAAAATTAAAAATTAAAAGGACAAATAGAAGGGCTAGAGAAAGCATTGCAAAATAGTGAAATCCGGATAGAGCTTCTGGAAGAAAATAATGAGCAGTGGCAAAAACAATTCCGTCGGTCTCAAGAGCAGATTGGAGAAAGAGATTATATTATGGGAGAGGCGGTGACTCAAGTGCGCGAGGTAGCTGATCATCTGCAAACTCTAGCGGTTCAGGCTGATCTATTAAGTTTGAAGTATGAGTTAGAGTCCGACAGGGGCCGAGAGTTAGCTTGGCTTCTTAGAAAGGTTAAGGCTTTGAGTGTAAGGGCAAAGCCATATATGTAGTCTATTTTATGTAAAGAAACTCTTTATCTAGTAAAGTTTTCTAATGAAGTTGAATGAGAATCAGTGCCTCTTTTTCTTTGCATTCTTTTCATGCATTGCATCACATCATATGCATTAATGACCATTAAAAGAACCTAATCGAATAAAAACATTTCAGTTAACCTGGAAAACCAACAAAGTTACGGTACCCGAGCTAAGACAAAAATTATGGACCAAAGGTTGGAGAAGCTAGAGCGACTTCAAAGAGAAATGCAGGACCAGTTGCAGGCGCAAATGAAAGAGCAAATAGAAAAGATTCAGCGTGACATGGTGCAAAAGATGGAGGAGTCCCAAAATGATCTGGTGGCTAAGATGACGCAATTATTGAAGGGAGTAGATAAGGGTAAAGGTCCTGTGATTGTTAGTGAAGAAGAAAACAATGGTGAACCACTTTATCCTCCAGGTTTCACGCCTCCTCATGCGCAAGTACAGACTGAGCTGCATCCGCGGAGACCCTCTGTGTCGGTTAGGCCCCAGCAGTTCCAAGGCGATGCTTCAATCCCAATGAATTTTCAACCCGGAGCGGGCTTTAATCCCAGTGATAGCCCGAATAATATTGCTGTCCCAGATCTTGACGAGATGGTTGAAAAGGACAAGGCGAAGGAGGAATTTCCAAAACAATTTGAGGAGAAATGGAAATGGATAGAAGAAAGTTTAGGGCAATAGAAAGCATTGAAACTATGGAATAGATGCAAAGGATCTGAGCTTGGTTCCTGACTTGGTGCTCCCTTACAAATTTAAGATGCCGGAATTTGAAAAATACAACGGGACTAGTTGCCCAGGATCCCATATTACATGTTTTGTAGAAGAATGACGGGGCATATTAATAATGATCAATTATTAATACATTGCTTTCAGGAAAGTCTTACGGGAGCAGCGTCAAAGTGGTACAATCAGCTGAGCCGAGCCAAAATTGCTACTTGGAGGGATTTAGCACAGGCTTTCCTGAGACAATACAATCATGTCTCAGAAATGATGCCTGACAGGATAACTCTGCAAAATCTAGAGAAGAAATCGAACGAAAGCTTCAGACAATATGCGCAGAGGTGGCGAGAGGTGGCAGTTCAAGTGCAACCACCGCTTTTGGAAAAGGAGATGACGACGCTTTTTATTAACACTTTGAAAGCCCCGTTCATCACTCACATGTTGGGAAGCGCTTCAAAAAATTTCTCGGATATAATCATGAATGGTGAAATGATTGAGCATGCCATTAAAAGTGGAAAAATAGATGGAGGAGAAAATAATAGGAGGGCACCCCCGAGGAAAAGAGAAAATGAAGTGAATAATGTGAATGCTTATGGTAGGTCAATTACTGTGAATCAACCAAAGAAAGTGGTTGCTAATCAACAGGGATCATCAAGACAAGAGTCAGGAGCTAGGCAAACTACTGAAAAGCCCCAATTCACGCCAATCCCGATGTCATACAAGGAGTTGTATCAAACTTTATTCGATGCACATGTTGTTGCTCCTCGTTACTTGAGTCCTCTACAACCCCCGTATCCAAAATGGTATGATACGAACGCGCAATGTGATTATCATGCGGGAATTTCTGGGCACTCGATAGAAAATTGTACTGCCTTCAAGAAGGTAGTAGAAGGACTCATCAATTTAGGTGTTGTCAAACTTGACGACTCACCTAACGCAAAGAATCCGTTACCTAATCACGCAGATAAGGGGGTGAATATGGTTAGCGAAGGTACGGGAGAAGAAGTCAAGACTGACATTGCTGAAGTAAAAACTCCATTGAAACGGGTCTGGAAAGAAATGGCGAAAAGAGGTTTGGTTATTTCAGATTCTGAGGAAGGGCATGAGATGGGAAATTATTGTGAATTTCACCATAAAACAGGGCACGAAATCCAAGAATGTGAAGGATTTAAGGCTTTGGTTCAAAGCATGATGGATAACAAAGAGATGAGGTTTTACGAAGATGCGAAAGAAATGAGGAGCATATGCGCGACAGAGTTGGGAACAAAGGCTCCAAATCATCCTGTGGTCATTATCTCACGCCCTAAGGGTAATGAGGTTAGGGCCCAGGTAACACCGAAAATTGTAATCCAGAAACCATCAAATTTCTCTTATAGGGATAACAAAATGGTGCCGTGGAATTACGGGTGTAATGTGACCGTTTTGGGAAAAGAAGCAGAAAGAAATCAGGAAACAGTTTTTACACGCGCAAGGGAAAAAGATATGACGCTCAAGCAGAGTCGTCCAGGGAAGAGAATTGGAAGAAAGAACAGAGGAAAGGGAAAGCAGTAGAAGTTGAACCATTGGTAAATGAACCAATAAAAGAAGAGGAGGCAAAGGAGTTTCTGAAGTTTTTGAAACACAGTGAATACAGTGTTGTGGAGCAACTACACAAACAGCCAGCCCGCATTTCTGTATTAGCTTTACTCTTAAACTCGGAAGTACATCGGAATGCACTATTAAAGGTGCTAAACGAAACATATGTGGCTGACGATATTTCGGTAAACAAGCTGGATCGGCTGATCAACAATATTGGTGCTGACAATTTTATCTTCTTCAGTGATGATGAAATACCATCCGGAGGAAGAGGTTCTACTAAAGCCCACATGTTACTGTCCGATGCAAAGGGTACATACTCCCGGGGCCTTGGTTGATAATGGATCTGCACTAAATGTATTGCCTTTGTCCACTCTTAGTCGATTACCAATAGACAGTTCGCACATGGAAGCATGCCAGAGCATAGTAAGGGCATTTGATGGAACAAAAAAGGAGGTTATGGGGAGAATTGAGGTACCATTAAGGATTGGCCCAGTCACTTATGAGGTGGATTTCTTGGTAATGGATATTAAACCCTCCTACAACTGTCTATTGGGGAGACCGTGGATACACTCAGCAGGGGCAGTACCTTCATCATTACATCAGAAGGTGAAGTTGGTATCGGAGGATCGGTTGGTAACAATAGATGCAGAGGAGGATATTATCGCAATGATGACTAGCGATGCACCTTATGTGGACATCAATGATGAGGCACTAGAATGTTCTTTTCGATCGTTAGAATTTGTGAACGCGATGTTTATTGCGGAGGGAAATAGAATCCCAGTACCGAAAATATCCAGGACCACTGAGATGGGATTGCGATTGATGGTAGGAAGAGGAGCCTTACCCGGGAAAGGATTGGGAAAATATCTTCAGGGAAGGATTGAGGCACCAATGCCGAAGGAAAAGTTTGATAGATTTGGTTTAGGGTACAAGCCAGACATGAAGCAGAAGAAGAAAGAAATAGAAAGAGACAAGAGAGAAGGAGGGCGCGTTTGAATGGACATGAAGCCAAGTGTGAGCCTTTAACCTTTCCCCACATATCTTCATCTTTTGTGTCGGGAGGATTTATTCATTCTGAATGTGGGGTGTCCGGTAGCGGCATGGGAGGAATGTTGGAAAACGTTTATATTAACGCCATAGAAGCAACGGAAAGGAGGGTTTGTTGGAGATCTGCCCTTATGAGCCTGGAAGTGAGCTAAACAATTGGATTGCTGAAGAAATCCCTGTAGTCTTTAGGGCTTATTCAGAGTAATGCTCAAAACATTCCTGTTGTTTGTTGGCCTAGAAACGATACGAAATTTTTTGTGAAATAGGCATTGGGCCTAAATATCACTATTTTAATGAAATACATGTCAACGTTCATCTTGATCAGTCTTTTTTTTCCTTTTTATATTTTCATTTGGTTGATTGTCTTACAAATAATTCTTTCATTTGTAATTCTTTTGCACAAACATATTCATAAATTTATATTCTTGGTATATTCTTTGATATGCCTTCATAGGTCTTCAGATATCAATGACATGAGTGACGCTGCCTCAAACACGGAGCCTATTTTTGAGCAAGAAGTGTGTTCAGAGGGATCCCACGACTTTGAAAATGACGAAGATTATGATGCATCTCCGGACTTGTTAAGAATGATGGAACAAGAGGATAAGTATATCCTACCTCATAGGGAATCATTAGAAATAGTGAGCCTAGAGGATGGAAAGGAGGTGAAAATTGGAACTGAAATCACCGCAAAGACAAGGCAAGACCTCATTAATTTGCTCCGAGAGTTCAAGGATGTTTTCGCGTGGTCGTACCAAGATATGCCTGGGCTAAGTACTAACATTGTGGTGCATCGTCTGCCCATAAAAGAAGATTGTAAACCCGTTCAACAGAAGCTTAGGAGAATGAGACCTGACATTGTGTTGAAAATAAGAGAAGAAGTCAAAAGACAATTCGACGCTGGTTTCTTACAAGAGGTCAAGTATTCGGATTGGGTAGCCAACATCGTCCCTGTTCCCAAAAAAGATGGAAAGGTACGAATGTGTGTGGATTATAGGGATTTGAACAAGGCTAGTCCAAAGGACAACTTTCCACTGCCTCACATTGATACTTTGGTAGATAACACGGCGGGCTATTCATTGTTTTCTTTCATGGACGGTTTCTCTGGATACAATCAAATAAAGATGCATCCTGGAGACATGAGAAAAACCACATTCATTACCTTATGGGGAACATTCTGTTACAAGGTAATGCCCTTCGGATTGAAGAATGCAGGAGCAACGTATCAAAGAGCTATGGTGACTTTGTTTCACGACATGATGCACAAGGAGATCGAAGTCTATGTTGACGATATGATCGCGAAGTCTAGAACGGAAGAAGAGCATGTTCAGGTCTTGAAAAGGTTGTTTTTGAGATTAAAGAAATTTCAGCTCAAGCTTAACCCGGCCAAATGCACGTTTGGAGCCAGATCAGGGAAGTTATTAGGCTTCATAGTTAGCAAAAAGGGGATTGAGGTTGACCCAGACAAAGTAAAGGCAATACGAGATTTACCTCCCCCGCGCACTCAGAAGGAGGTTCGAGGTTTCTTAGGGAGGCTGAATTACATTGCTCGGTTCATCTCACAGCTGACAGAGAAATGTGATCCAGTATTCCGGCTCTTAAAGAAACATAACCCGGGCGAATGGGATGAAGAGTGTCAGAGGGCTTTCGATAAGATAAAGCAGTACTTGGCTAATACTCCAGTCTTATCACCTCCTAGTCCAGATAGGCCATTGATATTGTATCTGACAGTGTTGGAGAATTCCATGGGGTGCGTATTGGGCCAACATGATGAGACGGGAAAGAAAGAAAGGGCAATATACTATCTCAGTAAGAAATTTACCGATTGCGAAATGAGGTACTCATCAATTGAGAAGTTGTGTTGTGCTCTAATCTGGGCAACCCGAAGACTGAGGCAGTATATGTTGTATCACACGACTTGGTTGATTTCAAAGTTAGACCCTTTAAAATATATGATGGAATCGACTGCTTTGAACGGGAGAATGGCTAGATGGCAGATCTTGCTCTCAGAATTTGATATAGTATATGTCAGTCAGAAGGCCATAAAGGGAAGTGCAATAGCCGATTTCCTAGCTAGTAGAGCCTTGGAGGACTATGAGTCTTTGAATTTTGATTTTCCAAACGAGGATTTGATGTATGTGGCGAATACTGAAGAAAATCCTCAAATGGATCACGTATGGAAGTTAAATTTTGATGGAGCCTCGAATGCTACGGGTAATGGAATTGGGGCAGTCTTGGTATCCCCAAGTGGAGATCATTATCCTGTTGCTAGCAAGTTGGACTTCGATTGTACAAATAACATGGCAGAATATGAAGCATGTATTATGGGCATTCGTGCAGCCATTGAACGGAACATCAAAGTACTGAGAGTATACGGGGATTCAGCGTTGGTGATATACCAACTCAAAGGGGAGTGGGAGACTAGAGATCCTAAGCTAATCGGTTATAGAAAACTAGTTCTTGAATTGGCTGAGGAGTTTGACGATATCACCTTCTATTACCTCCCACGGGAGGAAAACCAAATGGCTGATGCATTAGCTACTCTAGCTTCGATGATTCAGGTGAATAGACTTGAGGCAATGAGGCCTGTTCAGATGAGTATCTCTGAGACCCCGGCTAATTGTTGCAATATTGAGGAGGAGGGAAAAGATGATTGTCCTTGGTATCGGAGTATCTTACAATATGTGAAGAATCGGGAATACCCTGATCAAGCGACAGAGAATGACAAAAGAACTCTGAGAAAGATAGCCATTGAATATGTCTTAGATGGAGAAGTGTTATATAAAAGAAGGAAGGATCAAGTACTGTTAAGATGTGTAGATGCGGTAGAAGCCAAGAAAATTTTGGAAGAAGTCCATGAGGGTATTTGTGGGACGCACGCCAGTGGTTTCACGATGGCCAGACAGATCATGAGATTTGGGTACTATTGGCCCACCATGGAAGGAGATTGCATTGATCATGCCAGGAAGTGCCACAAATGCCAAATTTACGGAGACAAAATACACGCGCCTTCTTCACCTCTTCACGTCATGACCTCTCCTTGGCCGTTTTCCATGTGGGGTATGGATGTTATTGGGCCAATATCACCAAAGGCTTCTAATGGGCATCGCTTCATCTTCGTAGTAATTGATTACTTTACCAAGTGGGTGGAGGCTGCTTCATATGCAAATGTCACAAAAGCAGTAGTCAGCAAATTCTTGAAGAAGGAGATCATTTGTCGATATGGGATGCCTGAGAGGATCATATCCGACAATGCGATGAACTTGAATAATAGCACAATAGCTGAAGTTTGTAGCAAATTTAAAATTAAGCATCATAACTCATCGCCGTATCGTCCCAAAATGAATGGTGCAGTGGAGGCGGCCAATAAAAACATTAAAAGGATTGTGGGGAAAATGACTGAAACCTACAAGGATTGGCATGAGAAGTTATCATTTGCTCTCCTTGCCTATCGAACATCTGTTAGAACTTCTACTGGGGCAACGCCTTTTTCTCTGGTTTATGGAATGGAGGCAGTATTACCCATTGAAGTTGAAATCCCTTCTCTACGGGTGTTATCTGAGCTACAGTTGGATGAAGCCGATTGGATCCAATCTCGGTACGATCAGTTGAACCTAATAGAAGAAAAGAGGCTAAGAGCTATTCGCCATGGGCAAATGTACCAGAAACGAATGATGCGAGCCTATAATAAAAAGGTTCGCCCCCGAGAATTTCGTGAAGGGGACTTGGTACTAAAAAAGATTCTTCCTATACAAAAAGATTTTAGAGGAAAATGGATGCCGAATTGGGAAGGCCCTTATGTTGTAAAGAAAGCCTTTTCTGGTGGAGCTTTGATCCTATGTGAGATGGATGGCAAAAGTTTACCAAATCTGGTAAACGCAGACTCCGTCAAGAAATACTTCACATGAAAGAAAGGGGAACCAAAGTGAAAACCCGTAAAGGGCGCTTTGCTTCCTAAAAAAAAAAAAAAAAAAAACTTTGGAGAGGCTAAGGTGAAAACCCGTAAAGGGCACTTTGAGACCAAAGAGGGCTTGAGTCGAAAACCCGAAAAGGGCGACTCAAGTATTGAGCAGGATTGGAACATCAGGACTTGAGCGGATCAAATTTTGATCAGGGGCATATGATGATCTTGCTTTACCAATAAGAAAGGATATGCAACATCTTGGAACATTGACAGAGTATTGCAGATCTCCTGAACACATGTCAAACTTAGAAGGGTCTTCGGAAAGTTTGTACAGAGAAACTCAAGCGGCGATAACTGGGGCACCTAGTTCTTATGTGTATTCTTGAAAATACATTTCTTTTATTTTCTTTCTTTCTTCCTTTCCTTTTGTGAAAACGCACATTCTCAATCCACTTCTTTGTTATCTTTCCCTCGCCATCTTTGATGTTTTATTTGAGTTATAATCAGAACTAGCTTTATTCTTATCCATTGTTATGATCTTTTTGCAAACATGTTGCATAGGAATAATGATTAACGAACTAATAAAACTTTCAGGAAAGAAGTTTTGCACATTACTCTGGAAAATTTCTAAATAATATAGGGACCTGAAACATGACTAATGTTTAGAACACGCCAATTTTAAAAGTTGGAAATCTAGGAAGGAAGAGTCTAAATTAAAGACTGTCCTTTCAGATTTTGTCGTCTAAACGTTGATTGAACAAAATGACGAGCTGTCGTGTTAATTACAAAGCTTAAATGAACAAGAAAGCAATGATCATCAGGCAATAGGAAGAGGTTACCTTGGAGAAAAGAGCCTTCACTTGCTCATAAGACTTTCGTACGACACCTTGAGAATGGTGTAGGAAACCAGAACGGCTCAGATCCTACATCCCCGAATTGTGATAAAAGAGGACAAAGGAAAAGCCACATATTTCTACCCTTAGATTACTGTGAGAGAATGATGGCACAAATCTTGGCGTCCCAGTGGATATAACTTTGAGGTTTACAATGGGGACAGTATGGCTAAATGTTTCTTCAGAAAAATCAGTCAAGCGAGAAGGCATTGTAGCACATCAGTCACAAAACCTTGATAAACTTCGAGTAGTGATAACCTAAGCGAGATCATTCTCGGAAAAATAAAATTCTGCATTCATGCAAATACCATTCACATATGTCTAGTTAGGAGCATTTGTTTCATTTTGATCATGTCATCCTAATCATTAGGCATAATCAGGTTCATAATACAGGTCTTATCTCCCTGAGATTACAGTGGAACAGACCAAAGAATTTCAGATCTTATCTCCCTGAGATTACAGCGGAGCAGATCAAAGATAGTAATCCTATCTCCTTGAGATTACAATGGAGCGGATTAAAGGATCGTATCTCTCTGAAGTTACAGTAGAGAAGATCACATCAGGTCTTATCTCCCTGAGATTACAGTGGAACAGACCAAAGAATTTCAGATCTTATCTCCCTGAGGTTACAGTGGAGCAGATTGAAGCCAGAGATCTCATCTCCCTGAGATTACAGCGGAGCAGATCGAAGACACTATCCTATCTCCCTGAAGTTACAGTGGAATGGATTAAAATAAAGGAGCTTATCTCTCTGAGGTTACAGCAGAGTAGGTCGCATCAAGTCTTATTTCCCTGAAGATGCAGTGGAATAGATTGAAAACAACGAATCTTATCCCCCTGAAGTTGTAGTGGGACAAGTTGAAGATATGAGTCCGATCTCCCTAAAGTTGCAGTGGAGCGGGTCAGAATGATGGACCTTACCTCTTGAAGTTACAATAGAAGAGGATTGAAACTACAAGTCAGAGCTTTTGAAGTGCAATAGATTGAAATGACAAGACAGTGGACTGGAATGAAGCTACCTGAAGAAGAAAAGCACCAAGGAGTCGAGACTCGACGAGACCGGGCAAAATTGGGCTTTCTTAGTCTTTGCTCTGTTATCGTTACACGACAACGAGCAAAGAGGGGCAGCTGTACAGGCCCAATTTGAACCAGCCCATTACCCTAATTAACAGCCCAAACTAACCCACAGCCCAATAGCCCAAAATCATCAAAAAAATAGAAAAAAAAACCCTAACCCTAGCCTCTGACAGCCACTTGCGCCGCACCCAGGCCTGCTGGTCAACCACCCCACCGCCGTTCACCTGCTTTCTGCCATTGCCCAACTGCCCACCTGCAAACGGGTAAAGAAAGCAGCAACCACAAAATGAAAAGAAAAAGCATGTAATGTTGGCTATAAAAGCCAAGTTTATTCACTGTAAAAAGGGTTGGCCCCTTTATTCTATTGGCCGGAACGAATCAATTTCCCAGAAATAAAAGGAAACAAAGAATTTGAAGGTGATTTTGGTCTTTATTAATCTGTTTTTTTTTCTTCCTAGATTCGCATTTTTTTATCTCTTATTTTTTTCATTTAGTTTAGATATCAGTAATATAAAATAAAAGAAAGAAAAAGGAGAGAAAAATTTTACCTTTGGATTTTCCGACCACCGTGTACGGTGGCCGGCGCGACGCCGTCAACGGCGGAGGATCGCCGGAACCCTTGGCCTGACTTGGGGCCTGAGAGAGAGGGGAGAGAGCTCTTTCTCTGTTTTTAAAAAATGCTGAAACTGATTTGTTTTTGGGGTATTTTTTTTTATTTTATAGTAAACACAAAACGGCGCCGTTTTAGCCTTAGGGGTCAGTTGCCAAAACGACGCCGTTTTGGCCCTGACCCGCGCGCGGCCCGACCCGCGTCTCAGGATCCGCGTGTTTTGATGATTGGGTTATTTACCCATTTGGTCCTTCCGCCCTTTTGGGGTATTTCAATCTAGTCCTATTTACATTTTTAGATTTTATAATTTTCGCCCAAATTATTTTTAGCGTTTTTGATTTAGTCTTGCACTCATAGAATGGACACGTGTCCTAATAATTGGGATATTTTCCGTTCTGGCCCTTCTATTTTTCGCGCGCCTCACATTTTGATCCCTTACCCTATTTTATTTTTGATTTCACCCCTGAGATTTCGTTTCAGTTTTGATTTAGTCCTATTATTATTATTATTATTATTATCTACTTATTTATATTTATTTTATTAAAATTTCGGTATATGTATATACATGCGCATATATTTTTGTGATATATATACATTATTTTGTAACATATATGTATATATACTTATATATTTTTATATATTTTTACAACTTATATACATATCTATATATATTTTTTCATTTTCATAAATATATACATATTTTTTTTCTTTTATAGATTTAAATATACTTTATATATTTTGTTAATTTTATATATACATATTTTAGTTTATGTCTATATATATCTTTTTATATTTAATTGTATTTGTTACTTATTTATTTCATTTTCGTTATTATTTTGAATGAATGTTTTAATTTATTTGTTTATATATATTGTTATTTTATATGATTGTAGGTATGAATTTTATTTATTTTATATTGTTGCTATTGCTCGTATTATTTTTTTATTTTTATGGGTATTATGATTTTACCACATATAACAACAATGTAATTTGTTTTCACATTTTTACTACGATTTTCGTGTTTTATTTTACTCGATATAACAAAATTTGTTTTAAAAAATATTTCGTGTTTAGATTCGAAAGGATCGTACCCTAACTTACTGGGTTTCGATTTTCATAATAAATCTAAATACACGAATCTTTTCAAACTCAAATTTTTAAACGATCTCGGGAATTAAGAAAAGATCGTGCCCTAACTTACTGGGCCTGATTTATTTCTAAAACCAAGATAATAAAATATCTTTAAATAAGCATTTTTCATCCGCGTATCGGGAATTTGAGACATTGTGTCCTAACTTACTGGATATGATTCTCTTTCTCGAATAATGTGAAATATTCCCTTTTTTTCCTGAAAATTTTCAACGTTTTAATACAAGGATCGTATTTTTAAATTCTTTTCGAGTTTTTAATTTTCGACACCAAGACATTAAGTAATCAACCAGGTACCAATTTTGGGCGTATCGAGGGTGCTAACCCTTCCTCGTGCGTAACCGACTCCCGAACCCGTTTTTCTGAATTTCGCAGACCAAAATCGTTGTTTTAATAAAAATTAAATTGTTTATTAAAAACAACCACTTTTCGAGGTGACCCGATCACACCTCATCAAAAAAAAGATTGGTGGCGACTCCCGTTTTCATTCTTTTTTTCGAAATCCAAGTCGACCCCGTTTTCATCCAAAAAATGGTGTCAACACCCTCCTACTTCTGTTCGTGAGGCACATACTAATGGGTTTCCCATACAAAGATTTGTTGTGATGTAATTCTGCTCTTTTCCATTACAAACAAAAAAATCACATATGCAGGTCTCTACTCTTAAATGCCAATAACCGCTATTCTGAAGGCACCTGAACTTCCATTTATACGATTTTTGCATTCATCTTTTATTATTTCTACTTTTGCTACTGAACTTGATCTTTTCTTTCTAAAAGGTATACTTTTCAACTAAATCTTCAATTCCTGTTTGATGATCTTAGCTATTCATTTGATTTTTCAAAAGGTATTGTTTTTTCTTGAAAGGAACACAACTATAATCTAATGATCAGCAACTATACTGAAAAGTTCCTTTTTTTTAAACAAATATACTGACAAGTAGTTATCCCTAGTTTTATGAGCTACTGTATAATATACCTTCCTTTACCTTTAGCTTTAACATAGCACTAACTCGTGTGTCAGATACTACATTTTGTAATTAGTTCCCGAGGATCTCCATACTGAACTCCATATCAAACTCAATCTGTCTTGCGTTTTCTGAGGCACACCCGGCAGGCTAATGTCACCGCACAAATTAGTCCTACCAAAGCAAGAAGCAACACTGCAATAGTGGACAAGGAAATCCATAATAAGGAAAAGATATATACATAAAAGTATAGAAATAAATACTAAGTGAATTAATACAATCAAAAGCATTAATTAATAAAGAGAGAATTACTCCCCCGCCCCCCCTCTTAGTTTGTATACAGAAAGTACTTGTGAAAACAGAAGATAGGGCTCCTATGGAAATATATTTTAAATTTACACTAATGTAATTAGTGAGCATATGGTAAGCTACCTGATCAAACACCTAAATGCAGCGCTAAGTACTCTATTTAGAACAAGCCAAGTATGTTTCAGTCTTTGGTTCATCTTTTCTGTACTCTAAAATGGTAGGTTCATTTTGCATTACAGCACATATTCTCCGGTTCAGTTATCCTGTTTCCTCCAAGACAATTTGGTGTCTTATGAACTTTTTAATGCTACTAAAAAAGGTGAAAACAAAAGGTTGGGAAGATTCAATTAGGATACCAAAAGCATCAAGAACTGCTTACAAGCTAAAACAGAGTAAACCAGAATAGCCAAGCGATATCTAACAATCCATGGCAGTTTCACTTCCAGAGTGCAGTGTCTCTGATCTTGTCCTGCTTTAATTGTACGATTCCATGCTTGCAATTCAGATAATGAAATATCTACACCAGTCACAGGAAGTCCATTTATATCACGGACTTGAATTTTCAAGTTCACTGGAGATGCATCCCAATCGATCTGAATTGCCCCAAAATTTGGCTCCCCTACAGAATCCAAAAACATTGAAACTTCATCAGCATTTACATGTAAAAATTGAAAAAGGAAGAAAAAGAGGGAGATGACAAACATACCATATGTGCATGACCTATATCTGCAATTTTGGTTCTTAACTCTCATGGTACTAGGAGTAAACCATGCCAAAAATCTAACTATGAAACGCAAGGGTGATGGGAGCACCTTCTCAACAGCTTGGGTTAACCCACTTGAGGTAATGTCGTACAAGGGATATCCAGCAGCACAGTCATATCGTGTAATTTCTCCAAAATGAACATCTCCACTTATGAAGAAGACTCCATCCCTCTACTCAGGAAAAAAAGAAACATAAAACAGCAATGTACTCTCAGACCAAATCAGGGAAAAAAATATGATGGGGAGAATATCCAACGTATCACTGTTTATATGAAGTATTTGGTTGAAACAGAGGTGAATGACAAAAATGTGTCATTATTACCTTACTATCATTTATCAACTTAAAAAGGCAATCCCTCTCCTTTGGAAAACGTCCCCAAGACTCCATATAAAACAAGGGTCCAGTTGTACCAGAGAGATTTGATATAACCTAGAATTAAAGGCACAAAACCTCTAAGCCATGCAGAGTATCAGACACTAAAAAACAAAGGAAAGTGGAAATGCAAATTATAATCTATTCCAGAGAAATAAAGTGAAACATCTTAGAGCAAACACTAGAAAGGATCATATCTCTGAGTAAGGTTAAGGTTACAACAAATACGGGAAAACTGAATGCTACTAATGACACAGAGAGACCAAAGAGCTACAAACTGTTAAGATTTGAATGCTTTCCAATAAGGAGCTCATTTACAAGGAAATATCCAACAAAAAAATTCGAACATGGAACTTCACAATTGAAATAATCAAGTTAACATTTGAAATACCTGAATAGAAGAGCCAATAATGGTAATGGCCGACGGTGGACCCCTCAACTCTTTCCCTAACCATGACCACTGTGAATCCCCCAAGACGCTCCCGTCACTGGATAGAGGATCTCTGTGATACCTAGTATCTAATAGGACAATCTGAGGAAGCAAGTTTAGAAACAATGAGTAGAAGTCTCTCTATAGGTGCTTATATTGACAGAAAGAGAGAAAAATGTCATAGCATGTGAAGAATGTAAACCTTCAGAGTTTTAACTTCAATCCATTGGTAGAAAAACCACAGCAATTGGAAAGCATGTTATAGCCATACCTTGACTTGTTTACCTGGAGGGCCAAATGTATAAGATGTGTAAACACCATCCTGCTTGCGCCTACAGTATGACCAATAATCCTATCCCAATTATGAAGTTATAAAAAGAGAAAATAGATGAATGCAGTTGCAATGTCGTAGTGAGGAAGGGGCGACCTGGGACTGTCTTGGGGTTCATCTAAGAAATCGAGAAGAAGTCTCTGATTAGTAGTTTTGGCAGAAAGTTCTTTGCCAGCATCATTGAGTCCATAATCATGATCATCCCAGGTACCAACGACCTAGAGCAATAGACATGTAGATTTTGCATGGGTGGACATAAGAATAGAATATAAGCGGCGAGTGTTAGGCCTTGGCTTAGCTTAGCCTACCTTGGCTTTGGCGCGGAGACGTAAATAACCGGGAACGTTCTTAGCCGAGTTGTATCTGGAAAGCATTTCGGAGGAAGATGAAGGAATGAATCTGGGAGCATTCTTCCAGGGGCCAATCGTCCTTTCCTTTACCAGAAAGTTGAAAGGACGTCTAATGTCTCCATATATGTTGTCACCCAGCCATATGAATACTTGAGGATCAAACTTGTTGATGGCGTCCCAAATGGGCTGAAAATAACATCAACAACAACAGATCATAATACAATTGCTTTGCGATATATCATTATTAAGGACGAATAGTACAAAATCCAAAGTAATGGAGTACTTGCTTCATGCTTAGGAGTGAGGACCGACTTAGAGGATTTAGGGTTTAAAAAAAAAACCTGAGGAGCATTTTGGTTGGCACAAGGTCCGAAAGCAATACGAGAGAGCAGATAATGATCGTCGGCGGTTGCTAGCAATACCTGCAGAACGCCTGCTGCCAGCACCGCTGCTACTAACCTCTCCATTTTCTTTATTTCTTTCTTCCCCTCAAAAAAAGTTATTCAATCATTGGAATCCTGTGCCTTAAATCAGAGGAGGAACCGAATCCCACACTCACCGATTATAATAGATTCTACATTAACAAATGTACTCTGAAATTTAAAATCCAAGGACGGGTATTGTGTTTGACTTTAGCGATTAAAATTCGTTAAAAATATGTAGGAAAGAAAAAGGAAAGTTATTGCCTTTAAACATCTTTTTTTCTATTTTTCCTGTCGGTTTTATCTAACAAATTCCTCCTGTTTATCATTCTCAATTTTGACTCTTAACCTTTTAACATTTCATTGCACCTAACTGGAGTGTTGATTAGTTTGATATAATAGTAACGGATACATTTTAAAATTAACTATAAATTTTTATTTAATATGTAATTTGATATATGAATTTTAATTTAATATAATTATTCTATTGTGTATATTAAATTTTAATTTCGATTCAATAATACACGTTTAAATAAATTAATACATCAATTTATTTTTATATTTGATAAAAATAATTATTTTTGTATGCAATATGTAAACATACAATTATTTAATATCAATAATTGTGTTAATAATTTATGAGAATTGAATCAAATCAAAATTTGATATATAAATTTGCACAAAATTAAAGTTCATTTATACAATTGCACATTGAACCAACGTTTATATATAGCTTTGGGGTTTATATTGAGTTTTATTATAACAGATGTCCATAATGGCAATAAAACGATTGCAAAGTAATAAGAAAGAAAAAAATACACATATTTTACGTGGAAAATCTTTTCAGAAAAAAATCACGAGCAGAGGAAGAGTAATTCACTAATGTTGAAAACTAAATAATAAGAAGAGTTTCAACTACATCTATTTAAAGATTGAAAAACCCTACTCTAATCAAAGTAAAATAGAAGAAATGTAGTTCTATACAGATTCTACAGATCTCTTTATTTTGCCACTATATTTTATTTCTTTAACAAAGATTTGAGTCACACAAACTCTAATAATCTCCACTTTGACATAAATTCTCAACAAACAAGTTCTCCACCTCTTCCACAGAATACATAAATGGGTATTCTTCAATAATGAACACTAACCAAGTCCAAGCAATGCTCAAATTTGGTTATAGGAAGTGGCTTAGTCATCATATCTGCAGCATTATCATGAGTACTAAGTTTACTTTCAACAAGATCACCACAAGCAATAATATCATGCATAAAATGATATTGAATATCAATGTGCTTTGTTCTCTTATTAAACATTTGATCCTCCATAAGGAAGATGGCACTCTAACTATCACAAAACAATGTGCTGACCTGAAGGTCTTTATTGAGTTCACCAAAGAGTCACTTTAACCAAATAGATTCTTTACAAGCCTCAGTAATCGTCATGTATTCAACTTCAGTAGTAGCCAAAACAACTATAGTCTGCAAATTGGCTTTCCAACTATTTGTACAATCCCGAATAGTAAAGACATACCCTATGAGTAACCTTCTTTTATCAATGTCTTCGGCAAAATCAGTACCAACATACCCAATGACTCCATCTCTAGTTCTTCCAAAATGTAAGCAAACATTAGTAGTACCTCGTAAGTATCTGAATATCCACTGAACTGCTTTTTAGTGTTCTTTACTGAGATTCGCCATGTATCTACCAACTGTGCTAACTGCATATGATAAATCTAAACGTGAACAAACCATAGCATGCATGAGAGGTTTCACTGTACTAGAATATGGAACACGTGACATGTAGTCAATCTCATCATTTGATTGCAGAGACAAAATCAATGAGAGTCTGAAGTGGGCTGCTAATGGAGTACTAACAGGCTTAGCACTTTGCATATTGAACCTGTAAAGAACTTTCTTAATGCACTATTTCTGACTTAAGTATAATTTACATGCTTTTCTATCTCTGAGAATCTCCATTCCGAGTATCTTCTTTACTATTCATATATCTTTCATCTCAAATTCTTTACTAAGTTGGGCTTTGACCTTTCTTAACGCTCATTTATCTTTGGTTGCTATCAATATGTCATCAACATAGAGTAGTAGATATACAGATGGACCATCATAATTTTTCTTAAAATAAACATAACTATTAAAACTGCTTCTTTTGAAATCATGAGTAGCTATAAATGAATCAAACTTCTTGTATCACTACCTAGGTGACTATTTCATGCCATAAAGGGACTTTTTCAGCAAACAAACATAATCCTCCTTTTCTGAGACTATAAAGCCCTTTGGTTGATACATGTAAATATCTTCCTCAAGCTCTTCAAGCAAGAATGTTATTTTCACATCTAACTGTTCAAGTTCCAAATCATACATAGCCACAATACTAACTAAGGCTCAAATCGAACTATGCTTAACAACTAGAGAAAACACGTTTGTGAAGTCTAAACATGGAACTTGATTGTAACCTTTCGCAACCAACCTTGCTTTATACCTGGGTTCTTCAACTCCTAGAGTCCCTTCTTTCTTCTTGAACAACCATTTACAATGAACAGTCTTTTTACCTTTAGGAAGTGATAATACTCTAAAATGACATACTTTTATGTGTTGACTGCATATATTTTTTTAGTATGATCCTACTAATTTAGGCTTTTTATGATTTTTTTATCTTTTAGGGACCAAATTAAAGGCAAAAGGAAATTTGGGGGTAAAAAGTGTGAATTTAAAAATAAAATAGGCCAGCATGAGAAATAGGAAAGAAGTGGTGCCAAAAATACAAAATATGAAAGACTTGGGGGCAAAAATTCAAAGAACAGATTTAAAAGCATAAGACTCTATTTAAATTTGAATTTTAGGATTATTGTTAGGATTATTATTTAGACTTAATTTCAGTTTTTATCTTTATTTATCTTTTAGAGTTTAAATAGGAACAAACTAGGTTTTCTATGTACTATAAATAAGGGATAGAGTGACATAAATATGGACTCATCTTTTCTATAAAAACTCCATCTCCCTAAAACTCTTAGTTTTTGTTCCTTTTATTATTCAATAAAATTCCATTTGATTAAATTTATTTCTTTTTTTCCCAAAAATCATGAGCCACTAAACTCATCTAGCCAAAGGTTGTTGAGATTCCCAAAAAAAAAGCATGAGGCTTAAAATCTGCACTTAGCCTTCTCAATGAGTATTCATCGTTTCTCCGCATTACAGGACTGATGCTTCCGTCCATTTCCTTCCAAAAGTGATCTTTTCATCTTGTGCAAAGGCAACCGCTTTGTATGTTTTGGGAAGGTTGTACAGTCGGTTCGTTAGCTTACTGCGTCAGTAGTTGTCGAGCCCAAGAAACAAAATGGCGTGGCATTTGCCATTAAGAAGTGATGGTCTAGTGTAAAACGATCCTACAAAAGTGACGATTGGCTAGAGTCAGGTTCCTCTAAATCTTAAGGCTAAAATCTAAGTGGAGTTGGTGGTTATAGGCATCCTCTTCCACTATAACTGGCCTATTCTGTCATGAGAAGGATCACCTAAAAACTTAAGATTGAACCTAAGGAAGATCGAGACAACCGGAGGCTAGAATTCTCAATCAAAGAACCTCTTTTCTTAATTTTGTTTTCCTTTACAATTTCAATTTCAATTTATACAATTTCAGCCCCTCCATATTTTTAATTCTGTTTTTTTTTCCGGTACGCAGTTTTTTCTTGGGCACGACTATGCTTGGGATCTTGAGGAACAAAAAGTTGTGCAAATCCAGTCCCTGAGGATTTAACCCTACTTCTCTTATACTATTCTTTTTCGTTATTTTATAAGGATAGGTTATTTTTTGTACTTCCAACAACACACAAAATTTTGGCTCCGTTGTTAAGGACTGGTAACGTATTAATCTTGTTTCTTTTGTTTCTTATGATCAGATCTGCTTCAGGTATTCTTGCGTTTGATTCAGAAATAAAGAAAACTGCGAGAGTTATTTGTAAGAAAACAAAGCTACATAAAAATCAGTTAGAGGTGGTAGGGACTCAAAGTAACTCACCGCCGGAAATAGAAACAGGCGACGAAGGTGAGTCTAGGGTTAACAAAAACCCTACTCACACACTAGAAAACGAAAGAATATGAGTTAATCCATCAGAAGAAGTGCTTAACGCTGGGTTAACAAAAACTCAAATCTGGCACATCAACTTATATCTCAAACGATTCTAAAATTGGTCGAAGCTCCTACAGAACAACCGTCGTTATGCATTGCGTATTCTACTATAAATACTAATTTTGAACTGAAGTAAGGATTAATCCAGTTACTACTGACTTTTCGCGGATTAAAAAATGAAAATCCACACAAACATTTAAAAGAGTTTCATATGGTTTGTCTTAGTATGAAACCTCAGGGCGTAACTAATGATCGAATCAAATTGTGTGCTTTTTCTTTTTCCTTAGCAAATTCTACTAGGGAATGGTTGTTTTATCTACCTCCTGGATCTGTTACAACTTGGACTGATCTTTCCCGTTTGTTTCTTAACAGGTTTTTTCTAGCATCGCGTACGGTTAAATTAAGAAGAGAGATTGTTGGGATAAGGCAAAAATATGTGGAGTCTCTTTACGACTATTGGGAGTGATTCAAGAAATTGTGTGCAAGTTGCCAATAACATGGGATAATAAAGTAGTCTCTACTCTAATATTTCTATAAGAGCTTAAAACCCATAGAGATGAATATGGTAGATGCCGCCAGTAGAGGAGCATTGGTCAACATGACTCCCCAACAGGCAAGGGACTTGATATCCACAATGGCTGCAAATATTCAGCAATTCCGAGCCAATCTTGAGCCCAGCAGAAGGGTTCACCAGTTAAGTATTTCAGCTTTAAAAGATAAATTTGATCGACTTATTAATATCATGAATTCTCTTTTTGAAGTAAAAACATGACCAACCCAACCATGCGAAATTTGTGCAATCCTAGTTTGTATGATGATATTATGGCCCATTTTGATGCTGTGGGGAATTTTCCTGGACCACTCCAAAGGCAATATGACTCTTATGCTAATACCTGTAACCTAGGGTGGAAAGATCATCTAACTTGAGTTATGGATCTAACTCACGGTACAACCAACCATACCAAAACCTGATTCCACAATAGCCGCAAGATTCAGATACTTTTCTAGAAACCATAGTCAATAAATTAGCAGCTAATATGCTTGACTTTCAATAGAAAATTAAGGCATTTATAAGAGAATTCACCACAACAATTAAGAAAATAAACTCACAAGGGAAGTTGCCATTACAAACAAAACCTAACTCAAGACAACACACAAATACAGTGACATTATGAAGTGGAAAAGTACTGGAACCAAATCCTGGAAAGAATCTTGATCAAGATTTCATCCAGAAAAGGCAGGACAACGATGAACAGGCCCGGACGAAACCTCTATTGTCCATAATTCAACCTCCGTTTCTAGGATTATTGAACCAACATCGGAGAGGTGAGGAGGAAAAAGAGAACCTCAAAACATTCAAAAATGTTGAGATCAATATACCATTACTAAATGCCATCAAACAAATTTCGCGATATGCTAAGTTCCTTAAGGAGCTTTGCACCAACAAACGAAAATTGACTGAAAATGAAAGAGTAAGTGTTGGTGAAAATATATCTACGGTGTTGCAGTAGAGGATGCCAGTAAAATGTAAAGTTAGGGGCATGTTTGTAATACCATACAAAATAGGCCACTTAGGAATTAAAAAAGCTATGTGTGATTTAAGGGCATCCATAAATGTAATGTCATTTTCTATTTATGAATCACTTAACGCGGGTTTTTTGACGAAAACAAGTGTTATTATTCAATTAGCAGACAGGTCTATTGTGCATCCCGAATGAGTCTTTAAGGACGTATTAGTGAAAATCAACATACTTATCTTTCCTGCAGACTTTTATGTAATAAAAATGGAATATGATAATGCTCCTGGGTCTTCAGACATCTTTTTGGGGTAACCTTTCCTTAGTACAGCAAATACTAAGATTGACGTGCGTAGTGGAACCCTCACGATAGAGTTTGACAGGGAGATCGTGAAGTTTAACGTTTATGACGATATTAGTCACCGAAGTAAAATCTTGAGCGTAATTTATGTCAACATAATTGACTCATTAATAGAAGAAACTTTTGAGTCACCTTATGAAGATAAACTTGAAACATTTTTTGATGATAATTTCGATTCAGGATTTATCTGCGAATCAGTTAATGAATTATTGGCTCCTGTGGACACTAAAATTCTACCTTGTTTTGTGCAGGCGCCAGATCTAAAATTAAAACTATTTTTCGAGCATCTCAAATGTGTTTTTCTGGAGAATGATGAGACCATTGCAGACTTAGAAGGGATTAACCCATTGACATGCACACATAAAATTTTCTTAGAAGAAAATATGAAATAAGGCAAGAGACGCAAGGACAATTGAACCCAAATATGATGGATGTGGTAAAAAGAGAGAATTTCCAAGCCCATAAAATCAAAAGAATTCAGCTGGAACAACCCTAATACTAGTTGGGGCGTCAAGCTAACGACGTTAAACAAGCGCTTATTGGGAGGCAACCCAATTTTATTTTTATTTTTTTTATTTTTTTATTTTCTTACATGTTAATAAATTTTATTCTCTTTTCTTATATCCAAGAAAATTGACGAGAAGAAAAATTAAAATTGGAACGACATCTTGAATGAATGGATATGTTTTAGCAAAACCCTATATTCTACCCTAATCCAGGTAAGAATAGCGCATCCCTACTTTAAACTCAGCCAAACCTACACCCAAACACCCACCCTACACCTAAACACCCTTCCTTTTACACTTTCAAACCCTAATTTTTCATCCATATTCACCTAAAACTCCCTCAAGCCGTCGTTACTCCTCTCCTTCACCCCAACCAATGATTTTCAAACCACCATGGCTAAGAATAGAAGTCGCGCTGAAGCCTTCCCCTCCTTCCTCTCCTCTACACAACGCCAAACCTACCCCTTCTTACAGCTATACTTGAACGAAAGCTACTACATAGGGAGTTTTTCTAAACCTTTTTACATTCACCTATTTGTTTTATTCTTCTTCTTCTTCTTCTTCTTCTTCTTCCTTTTTCTTTCACATCGAGGACAATGTGTTTTAAGTAAAGGGAGGCATTCCTCATTATTTTTGTCATTTTATCTGTTGTTTTTACTATTGTGTTACTATTGTTGCTGTCTTGTACTCGTTTCTGCCAACATTTATTTTTTTAGAATATTCTACCTCTTTTCATACCCAAGATTTTAATCAGGAATTGCCCACTGTTTGACCTGCGAGCATGATTCTTGTCTACTGAGTTAGTTATGATTTTGCTAGTTTGATTTTATCTCCACTGTTTTATTTCAATCAGGCTAAAATGATTGTGATTAATAAAGTTAACCTTATCTTGCTTATAGTAAAATCGATTAACTTTAATGCAAAGAGGACACTTAATACAATTGTATGCTAAATTTATTTTCATGACTGTTAGGTAGCTGTCAAAACTTATTTTCGGCACTTGATTGTTTTTTCTTAGTCCTACAAAATTAAAATTTTGTTTCATTATAATAATAAATTTTGATCCCTCCATAGTTATTAGCACAACTTAAAACGTGGCTGACTGAATAACCGGGGTAGGGTGCTTGGGTTGTCATCTCTTTTCGCGTCAAAAGGTTCAATATATTTTTAAGAAAAGAAAAACATATATAAATATAATAAATTAGGAGTATTTTGGGTTGAGTAATCGGGGTGGGGGGCTTGGTTGTCATCTCTCCTCGCATCAAAAAGTTCAATATATTCTTAAGAAAAGAAAAACAAAAAAAAGAAGGAAAAACAAGTAAAGAATAATAAAGAATCACATTTGAGGACTAAGGGTGTAACACCCCTAACCCGTATCCACTGCCAGAACAGGGTTTCGGAGCATTACTACCATTTGCAGATCACTTAAAAAAATTTTAAATACTTACCGATTCAATGCATCATATAAATAAATATATTACCGTTCAATCAACAGTTTGGCACTTGTATAAGCATCAAACAGCAACATTGTTAGTATACTTGCACATATCTCATATAAATTCAACATTGATATATCTATTTTCTCGACATATCGCACTTGAGTTTAATAATAGTCTCAACTTACATAATTTCCTTGTATCAACATATCAAAGATAATCATATATGTACATGTCATGAAACATATCATGCTCTTACCGTTTCTTCATAAGCATATATCATTCGTTTCATTATATCAATATTTCATGCTCCATCATTTCCATATATTTTATGTATATTTATTCCGGTAATAGCTTATATCTTAACATAAATTATATTCCATGTACTTATACTTATTTCGTTTATCTTCATAATTATTTCATATAACTATTTGTATATTTATTCCGGTAATAACTTATATCTTAACATAAATTATATTCCATGTACTTATACTTATTTCGTTTATCTTCATAATTATTTCATATAACTATTTTGTATATATATTTCCATATGACCAGTTCTTGTAAACATTTTACACAACCATTTCATATAATCATTCGTCATCTGATACATATTACCTGAATATCAATTGTTCAATAGATGTCATAGCATCTTCCATCCACGGCTTTATTTATCTTTGACATGATGCCATAGTATCTTTCAACTATGGTCTTACTCATTTTTTGTCATGTTGCCATGGTATCTTTCAACCATGGTCTTGTTCATTTCATATCACGTTGCCATGGTATCTTTCAACCATGGTCTTACACATTTCATATCAGGTTGCCATGGTATCTTCCAACCATAGTCTTACACATTTCATATCAGAGAGCACACTCCCGCGAACCTCATCCTTACAGTGGGATTACCAGTCCAAGCTAAATCCCCTGTAATATAAACTCATAAAGTATTGTCGGGATTACCAGTCCAGGCTAAATCCCCTGCAACGACAATTACTCTAATGAGCTTGGATCTGAATTACCAGTCTAGGCTAAATTCAGACCCTATGTAATCCCCTGAAAATTTTTACAGTAAGATATTATCCTTGATATAGTAAAATAAGGAAATAAAGTGACAAAAAGGGAAATTTTGAGTTAGGTCAATATTGAGAAGTATATTATGATATATTAATTCAAGAAAGGACTAAATTGTAAAAGTGAGAAAAGTTTTGTTGCACAAGAGTAAATATTCATAATTTGAGGGGTTAAAGTAAAATATGAAAAAGTTGAAGGACCAATAGTGTAAATAATTTAAGAGTGGAATGATCTAGAAACTAAGGAAAATGGATGAATTAGGACCAAATTGAATAGATGAAGAACTATGAGGGATTAAATTGCAATTTTACCAAATTAAATAATGACTCAAGGATGGAATTTTAAAAGATAATGAAGGGAAAAATGGTCAATTTAAGAGAGAGAAATCTAGAAAGTAATAATGATGCTAGAGATATTTTAATATTTTATAATTATTTAATTAGATAAATATTATTTTATTAATACTTTAATAAGATATTTTATTATTATTTTATTAGTATATAAAGAAAGAAAGATGAGAAATTCTCATCCATATTTTCCCATGCACTAACGTGAGAGAAAGAGAGGAAGAAAGAAAATTTTACTTTCTTTACAATTTGGTCCTTTTACCAAAAATTCACCATTTTCACCCAAAAATCAAATGAATTTCCATAGCTACCAGGAGACAAAAATGTTAAGGAGAGCATGGGGAGTTAGAATATCAAGTTGGATTCAAGAAATAGAAGCTGGAGGAGAGAGAAAATCAAGTTAAAGATTAGTATCAATAGAACATGGTAAGTATATCAAGATTTTAATATGTTTTTAAGTTTGTTATTATTGACAAAGCATGGAAATAATGTTATAGTAGAGTTTTCTTACATAAGGTCCTATGTTTTTGATATGTTAGTGAAGAGAAAATAAGAGAAAGTGATGAGAAATGGTGTAGAAAAAGAAAATAAGGGTGTTATAACATGGTAATTAATAGCTTGCACAAAAACTGTTTGGACAGCAGCAGTAGACTAACTTTGAAAAATCACCATAATTTTTAGAAATCGAATTAGAAGATGAAAAAAATATGGAATTAAATCTTATTTAGTATAGTTTTTCATAGAAGAAACAGTGTAAGAAATGGATTTGTAAATTTTTAGATATAATGAATTTTGTGAGACAAGGTCAGAATGAATTCGGGTTCCCCTATTCTGACTTTGAAAAATCATAAAAAATTGAATAAAAATAAATAGGGGCTTAAATTTATATTTCTAAAATCCTGAATGAGTCTATTTTTAAGAGAAACAAACAAGAACATCATTTGAATCCTGTATGAGGAGATAATTAATTTTTGGTGAAGAGGGGTCAGAACTGTCAGACAGCAGAACAGGGGTAAATTTAAAGAATAAACTGTACTTGTTGGCTAAACCAAAAATTCTGAAATTTTTATGGTAAGAATATATATGAGCCTAGATTCAGGGAAAATTATTGGATATTAATTTTGAGTTCTATAGATCCAGATATAAATAATTTAGTGACTATGATGCAGATAGATAGCTTGAATATTCATAAAAGTAAATAATAAAAATTATGGATAATGTTACTTACAAGTGTGTTCTCTACATTAATGATGTGGAATGGAGAGGAGGAGGAGGAAAAATATGTATGAATATTCATCTAGCATGGCTAATTTGCATATTTTAGGCTCAGGGACTAAATTGAATAAAAGTAAAACTTTAGAGCAATTTTGTAAACATGTCAGAAATGACCAAATTGCATGAAATGGATTATTTTATTATTTAAATTACAAAATTGAATGAAATTATTAATTTAGTTCAAGATCGGGGGAAAACATGTTTCAAGGATTAAATTGAAAAGTGTTGAAATTATGAAAAATTCTGATATTTTATAGAATTCATGGATTTTTATCAATATATATGAGAATAATAGCTGGAAATAAGGATTAAATTGCAAGAATTTTATTTTCCTGACCCTAAGGATGAAATCGTCATTAATTAAAAGTTTAGGGGGCAAAATGGTAATTTTTCCTAGAGCATTAATTAAATGCATTAGAATATGAAATGAATGGAAATGATGATCAAATTTATTTATAAAGATCCGGACGACTCAAATATGAGACTTGATCGTGGAAAAGAAAACATATCAGATTAATGAAATTATAAACACAAACAAGCAATGAGGTAAGTTCGTATAACTTGAATTATATTCTCAAATGCTTGAGATTGTATGTTATTTATATGAATATGATTTGAATGTTCATTATATGAAAATTTATGAAACATTGATATATTTGATAAAATGGGGAGAAATCCCGTTTGAATGAAAGGAAAATTCGATGGATCTCTGAAAAGGAATTGACGGTAAAAAGGATCTAGCCCGGACGGGTGATCCTATCCTGATATAGCCCTCCCGAAGAATATGTGTAAAATGGATTTAGCCCGGACGGGTAATCCGAATTAGGGTCTGAATTTAGCCTAGACTGGTAATTCAGACCCAAACTCATTAGAGTAATTGTCGTTGCAGGGGATCTAGCCTGGACTGGTAATCCCGACAATACTCTATGAGTTTATATTACAGGGGATTTAGCCTGGATTGGTAATCCCACTATAAGGATGAGGTTCGCAACAGTGTGCTCTCTGATATGAAATGTGTAAGACCATGGTTGAAAGATACCATGGCAACCTGATATGAAATGTGTAAGACCATGGTTGAAAGATACCATGGCAACCTGATATGAAATGTGTAAGACCATGGTTGAAAGATACCATGGCAACCTGTGTGTAAGACCATGGTTGAAGGATACCATGGCAACCTGATACGAAATGTATAAGACCATGGTTGAAAGATACCATGGCAACCTGATATGAGATGTGTAAGACCATGGTTGAAAGATATCATGGCAACGTGACATGAAAAGAATAAGACCATGGTTGAAAGATACCATGGCAACATGACAGAAAATGAGTAAGACCATAGTTGAAAGACACTATGGCATCACGTCAAAGATAAATAAGACCGTGGATGGGAGACGCTATAACATCTGTTGAACAATTGATATTCAGGTAAAATGTATCAGATGACGAATGGTTATATGAAATGGTTGTGTGAAATGTTTACAAGAACTGGTCATATGGAAATATATGTACAAAAGCGTTGTATGAAATAATTATGAAAATGGATAAACGAAATAAGTATAATTACATGGAATATAATTTATGTTAAGTTTGATATAAGCTATTATCAGAATAAATATACATAAAATATATGGAAATGATGAAGCATAAAATATTGATATAATGAAATGAATGATATATGCTTGTGAAGAAACGGTAAGAGCATGATATGTTTCATGACATGTACATATATGATTATCTTTGATATGTTGATACAAGGAAATTATGTAATTGAGACTATTATTAAACTCAAGTGCGACATGTCGAGAAAATAGATATACCAATGTTGAATTTATATGAGATATGTGCAAGTATACTAACAATGTTGTTGTTTGATGCTTATACAAGTGCCAAACTGTTGATTGAATGGTAATATATTTATTTTATATAATGCATTGAATTGGTAAGTATTTTAATTTTTTTAAGTGATCTGCAAATGATAGTAATGTTCCGAAACCCTGTTCTGGCAGCGGATACGGGTTAGGGGTGTTACACCCTAATTCGGATTACCCGTCCGGGCTAAATCCATTTTACACATATTCTTCGGGAGGGCTATATCAAGATAGGATCACCCGTCCGGGCTAGATCCTTTTTACCGTCAATTCTTTTTCAGAGATCCATCGAAATTTCCTTTCATTCAACCGGGGTTTCTTCCCCTTTTTATCAAATATATCAATGTTTCATTAATTTTCATACAATGAACATTCAAATCATATTCACATCAATAACATACAATCTCAAGCATTTAAGAATATAATTCAAGTTACACGACCTTACCTCATTGCTTGTTTGTGTTTATAATTTCATTAATCCGATATCTTTTCTTTTCCACGATCAAGTCTCATATTTGAGTCTTCCGGATTTTTATAAATAAATTTGATCATCATTTTGATTCATTTCATATTCTAATGCATTTAATTAATGCTCTAGGCAAAATTACCATTTTGCCCCTAAACTTTTAATTAATGATGATTTCATCCTTAGAGTCAGGAAAATAAAATTCTTGCAATTTAATCCTTATTTCCAGCTATTATTCTCATATATATTGATAACAGTCCATGAATTCTATAAAATATCAGAATTTTTCATAATTTCAACACTTTTCAATTTAATCCCTAAAACATGTTTTCCCCCGATCTTGAACTAAATTAATAATTTCATTTAAATTTTGTAATTTAAATAATAAAATAATCCATTTCATGCAATTTGGTCATTTCTGACATTTTTACAAAATTGCCCATAAAGTTTTACTTTTATTCAATTTAGTCCCTGAGCCTAAAATATGCAAATTAGCCATGCTAGATGAATATTCATACATATTTTTCCTCCTCCTCCTCTCCATTCGACACCCTTAATGTAGATAACACACTTGTAAGTAACATTATCCATAATTTTCATTATTTACTTTTATGAATATTCAAGCTGTCTATCTGCGTCACAGTCACTAAATTATTTATATCTGGAGCTATAGAACTCCAAATTAAGATCCGAAAATTTTACCTGAAATTAGACTCATATATATTCTTACCATAAAATTTTCAGAATTTTTGGTTTAGCCAATAAGTACAGTTTATTCTTTAAATTCACCCCTATTCTGTTGTCTGACAGTTCCGACCCTTCTTCACTAAAAATTAATTATCTCATAGTACAGAACTCGGATAATATTCCCGTTGATTTATCCTAAAAATATACTCATTAAGAATTCTAAACATATAAATTTAAGCCTCTAATTATTTTTATTCAATTTTTGGTGATTTTCCAAATTCAGAACAGGGGAGCCCGAATTCATTCTGACATTGTCTCACAAAATTCATTATATCTCATAATTTACAATTCAATTGCTTACACCGTTTTTTTTATAAAAAACTAGACTCAATAAGATTTAATTCTATATTTTATTCATCCTATAATTCAATTTCTAAAATGTTTGGTGATTTTTCAAACTTAGACTACTGCTACTGTGCAAAATAGTCTTAGTGCAAAATGTTGATTTTCTACTTTTAATTTCAATTTAATCCTAACTAAATTCACTTACTTTTCTATCTTAATTCATACATTATTTCTACTCAATTTTTAACCAACCTTAGACATAATTATCTATTTTTCATCATAAAACCATAATTTCGAAATTCTTTCAATTCAGTCCTTAAAGCATAAAACTTATGAATCACTTTACAATTCAATCCTTATTTCATTTCTAACTTGAATTTCTATCAATTTAGCCCTTAATTCATCTTTTTGTTCAACTTAATCAACACATAAAAATTCATTAACTTCCTAACTTTTGATATAATTCATGTAGTACTCTTCTCTAGAGTTCCATTAACATCAAAATTGCAAGAAAAGGGATCAAATTGACTTACCTAGTAAAGCTTAAGGCTTCAAAAACCCCAATTTTCCTTTTATTTTTCTTTCCTTCCTTTCTTTCCCCTGTTTCGTCTCATTCTCTGTTTCTTTTTCTTTCTTTTTCTTTTGTTTTACTTTATATATATATATGACATATAATAACAATAATAATAATAGAGACTTTATTAAATATCTACTTAATATCAAATATTTATTTTACACTTGGGCACACATATATTATTACATTTGTATTTCATCCTCACCATACACTTGTCATTTCATATTTATTTATCATATAAATATATTATAATATAATTATTTATTTAATAAATATCTTTCACTAAATAATTAATATCCATTTAATATCAAATACATATATTACAAATGTTGTATTTTTTTATTAATACATCTGTACTAAATCATTACCATACACTTGTCTTTATTTAATCTATTCATCATATAATATCAATTTAATAATAATAAATACATCAATTATTTACTTAAATAATAAGTAAATACATACATGTATCACAAATATATGTATAATACTTATTACACATGTATTTTATTTTTGCCATACACTTGGCACTCCTTTGGCTTATTTATTTATTTAGTCCTTTCAATTTCTTTATCCTATAATTAAACTTTCACACTTCATTCAATTTAATTCTTTTATCTAATTATCCTTTATTTAAGCTAATTTGCTTCATTAAACTTTAATTAATCACTCTCTTAACTTCGTAAATATTTTTAATAAATATTTACGAATCTATTTTTTAGAAACGGAGACCCGAAAATGCACTTTTTCGATAACTGTAAAAATTTTCAGGGTATTACAAAGGGTGGAAACGAATAGGGCGTCTTAATAAGTTTAGTAAATTACCTAATTTTCATGAAATAATCCAAGACAATTTAATTTTTGTGTGTTTAAGTTAGGATACTTTTTCAAGTTTTACTTAAAGCAAGCTAAAGGTACTCTTTATTTTTCATATGCATTATGTAATAGCCTGAATTTTTAGTGGTGTCGGAATGGTGATTCGAGATCACTAAATCTGACAAACGAGTAGAAAATATTATAAATTTAGTAAGTATAAGTTAAATGTGAAGTTAGGAAAATTTTTGAAATAGTGAATAGTGTACTAGGAATAAATATTAAAATAATTAAAATAAAAAAAGAGGTATCGAGACCTCGAAGATTTTAAACCGAGCCATAAATATTTTTAGAAATATTTATAGAGTGTCATTGAGTTGGTATTAAAGTTTCGTTAGAAAATTTTAACGTTTGGATAGTTAATTAACTAAAAAGGACTAAATTGGGAATAGTGTAAAATTTGTTAAATTGTGATTAAATAGCTTAAGTGACTAAAGTGGAGGGATTTAAAAGGCTATTAGACCCAAATTATATGGGCTGGACGGTTGGGTAAGAAAAATCAGCAGAATGTAAGGAGAAACAGGGGCAAAATTGGAAACTTAACAAATTAAACATTTAAAACAAAGACAAAAGTGAAAAATCTAGAGATCTCTTCACAATTTATCAGCAAAAACGCCATAGGAGGTCTGGAATAAGCTGGTTTTTCATATTTTTGAATCATGTAAGTTTAATTCTTGATTATTTCTTCTAATTTTTGTGATTTTGATACTTTTACAATTAGGTCCAACTAATTATTTCATTAGTTTTTGATTCCATGGCTGATTTTGAAAGTTACCATTGATTAGTGTTGGATTTTTATGATGAATAAACATGAAATTGAAGCTTTAATTTTGTTATATGATGATTTTATTAAGTAATTTTGATAGAAATTGATTTTAGGGACCTAATTGTGAAAAAGTTGGGAATTAAGGTTTGGTGTTGCGGTTTTGAGTATGAAAGGCTATGTAGTAGTCTAAAATAGTTGGAAAAGGGTGTTAATTGAGAAAAATTAGATCAATTGAGGGGTTAATTGAGTAGGGATCAAATTGTAAAAACTGTAAAGTTTGGGGTAAAAGTGTAACTTCGAAAATTAAAGGGCATAAATTGTGAAATGAATTAGAATTGAATTAAATGCTGATGAATGAATAAATTTGCATTTTAGATCGAGAACCTGAAACAAGTCGAGGAAAAGAAAAAGTAGCCGATTAGTCCCTGAACTTTTACAAATTCTGCAAATCGATCCAGGTAAGTTCATATGGCTGAAATTTAATGATTAAATGTTAATTTCATGAATTATACAATGTATGATGAAATGTATTTATTGTTGAAATGAGAATAAAATAAAAATGTGAAAATCGAATAAATGATCAAATTAAGTGGAACACCGGATTTGAGTACTTCTGATCAAGAAACAAAGTGATAAGTGGCTACACTTATCTGATCAAGAAACAAAGTGATAAGTGGTTACACTTATCTGATCAAGAAACAAAGTGATAAGTGGTTACACTTATCTGATCAAGAGACAAAGTGATAAGTGGCTACACTTATCTGATCAAGTGATAAAGTGATAAGTGGTAGCTTCAGCTACACTTATCTGATCAAGTGGCAAAGTGATAAGTGGTAGCCTAGCTACACTTATCTGATCAAGGACAAGTGATAAGAGGTCATATGTCAAAGTGAAAGTGAAGTACTCAATTTTCCGTAACCGTTCCTTAATTTTGATCAAGGATGGTAAGTGACAAATGGGCCCAAAGGAATTATGGTAAAAGAATAAGTAGTGGTGAGTTTATACCAAGGAACTCACTAAAGATTGTGGTTGACAGGTAAATTTAGTAATGATGTATATTGTATAAGTGTACAAGTGTTTGGTAAGATTTATGTTTTATGCCTATGAACTTACTAAGCTTTTCTATAAGCTTACATGTGTGTGTTTATTGTTTTTGTAGATTAACGTATTTATACATTCGGAGGATCGGATCTACATCAAGAATCACACTATCCAGATATACTCCGGTAGTTTATGTTAAGCAACTTTTTGGATTTATATGGCATGTATAGGGAATTGAAGTGAAAAGTAAATTTGAATGTTATGGTTGCGTTAGATATCGAAATATATACATGTTTTTAGTTTGAAATGGTTGATTGGTTGAACTTCATTAGTATTTAAATGAAGTAGATGAAATACTGGAATTGGTTGTGATTTGAAATTTGCAGGGAAGGTTAGACAATTATAAAGGGGTTATATTGAATTTTTTTTTTAAAAATTGCAATGGAGCAGTTCTTGGACAGCAGCATTGATGTAACTTTTAAAAATCACCAAAAATAGTGGAAATAGAATTAGAAGTTGAGTGAGATATGAAATTAAAGCTGAAAGAGTCTACTTTCATATAAAAGAAGTGGAGTAAGCAAAAGAATTATTTACTTTTAGATATTTGAATTTTAGTGAAACAGGGCAAGAATGTTTTTGAAGTCCCCTGTTCTGACTTTAGAAATTCATTAAAAATTGTACAGAAGGAATTTTGAGTTATAATTTATATGTATAGACTCCTTAATGAGTCTATTTTCATTAGAAATAAGTTTAATCACCATATGAAGCCTTTAATAAGAGATAATTAAATTTTAGTGATGAGTGGTTAGGATAGTCGATTAGTGAAACAGGGGAGACTTCAACTAATAAACTGTACTAATTGGCTAAAGAAAAAATTCTGAAAAATTTATGATGAATATATATATGAGTCTAGTTTTATGGAAAATTTACGGATCTAAATTTCGAGTTTTGTAGCTTGAATTATAATTATTTTAGTGACTGCTGTACAGGAGGACAGCTTTATTATGAATGATGAAATTAAATTTGAAAGTAAATTTTTATGCCCCGAACTTTTAAGTTAAGTCAAGTAACGCCTCATGCTCGACTCCGACCATGGTCTCGGGTAAGGGGTGTTACATTTTAGTGGTATCAGAGCCCGATTTAGCCGGTCCTCGGAATATGTGTGAAGTGTAAAGTGTTTAGAAATACATGCCATATAAATCTGTGATAGTGTGATGTGTATGATCCGATCTAATCTTTGTTATTTTTATAGATGCTCTCCGATTATAAAGATGTCAAATTTACCTGAACGTACTGATCAAGAAGAAGTTAACAGTAGAGCACAGAATTCTGAACAAAGAGCAAGCAGTGATGTTCCGATTTCCCAAATGCGAGAGCATGAATTAAAGAATATGATTTATGGGATTATGAATCAGTGGTATACTGAAATGAGGCAAGAAAGAAATCAGGCTGAACCACCTCCTCCCCCTACTGCTCCATCGATGGTACCCCCGGTTGCTCCTCCACCTTTTACAACGACTGAATCTAGTAAGCGTTCTCCATTGGAAAGGCTTAGAAAACTTGGAGCCGAAGAATTTCGGGGAAGGACTGATGATGATCCCGTCAAAGCTGAATATTGGTTACAGAGTTTGATAAGAATTTTTAAAGAAATGGCTTGCTCACCAGATGACTATTTGAGATGTGCTGTGTCTCTGTTGAAAGAAGAAGCTTATAGTTGGTGGGAGACGATCGAGGCTGTGGTTCCGGCAGAGAAAATTTCTTGGGAATTTTTCCAAAATGAATTTAAGAAGAAATATGTGGGCAGACGATATTTGGATAAAAAGAAAAGGGAATTCCTCGACCTACGACAGGGAAATAAATCAGTAGTTGAATATGAAAGAGAATTTGTCTACCTCAGCAAATATGCCCGAGACATTGTATCTACTGAAGAAGAAATGTGTATCCGGTTTGAAGAAGGGTTAAATGATGAAATTAGAATGATGATTGGGGGTAATGAAATACGAGAGTTCGTTGTTCTGTCAGACCGTGCTCAAAAGCTTGAAGAAGTATACAATAGAAAAATGCAGCGGGATCGAAAAAGTAAAGAGCCATTCAAAAGAGGTGCTTCTAAGTCATTTTCAGATTTTCCAGTGAAGAAATCTAGAGAAGAAATTAATCGAACTACATCAGTGTCGGGGAGATCGGGCAGAGATAGACCAAGACAATCTGATTTCAGGGTATTCGATAGACCTGTAGCAAGTGTGAGCAGTGTTCAGAATGCTTCACGACCTAAGTGTCAATATTGTGGAAGATATCATTTCGGAGAATGCAGGACTAAGATGGGGCTTGTTATAAATGTGGGGCTACTGATCATCTTATTCGAGATTGTCCCCGGCTGCAAAAGATGAAGTGGAACAGAAAGAGATACAGAGAACCATTCCTCAAAGAAGTAGACGTTCGGGCCAGAGCAGTGCTACAGGGACTACCCGTTCGGGTACGAGGGAATCAGTTGGTCGATCAGAGAATAGAGCACCAGCACGTACCTACGCCATTCGAGCAAGGGAAGAAGCTACGGCTCCTGATGTAATTGCTGGTACTTTCTATCTTTATGATGTTATTGTTTATGCATTGATAGACCCTGGATCTACTCATTCATATATTTGCACTATGTTAGCATCTGAAAAGAATTTATTTGTTGAGTCCACTGAATTTGATATACAAGTTACAAATCCATTAGGTCATAGTGTGATGGTTAATTTGATATGTCGTAATTGTCCACTGAAAGTGAAAGGCTATGAATTCCCCGCTGATTTGATGTTGTTACCCTTTCGGGAATTTGACATTATTCTGGGGATGGACTGGTTAATGAGACATGATGCGGTGGTGAATTGTCGTGATAAGCAAATCAGTTTGAAATGTCAAACAGGAGATGTAATCTCAGTTGGGTCAGAAAACATGGGCGATACAGTCAGAATTATTTCAGCTCTCTCTGCTCAGAGATTATTACGCAAAGGCAATGAAGCATTCTTGGCTTATATCCTTGATACTCGGGGTTCTGATTTAAAGCTCGAACAAGTGCCAGTGGTGAATGAATTTCCTGATGTGTTCCCTGAAGAGTTACCCGGTCTACCACCTGATAGAGAAGTTGAATTTGTAATTGATGTGATCCCCGGAACAACTCCTATATCAATGACACCGTACAGAATGGCTCCAGCGGAATTAAAAGAGTTGAAGGCGCAGTTGCAGGAGTTATTAGATAAAGGGTTCATCAGACCGAGTATGTCGCCCTGGGGTGCACCTGTCTTGTTTGTGAAAAGAAGGACGGTTCTTTAAGACTGTGTATAGATTACAGGCAGTTGAATAAGGTAACGGTAAAGAATAAATATCCTTTGCCTCGTATTGATGATCTGTTTGATCAGTTGAAAGGTGCTGCAGTATTTTCCAAGATAGACCTTCGATCTGGGTATTATCAGTTGAAAGTTAAAGAGTGTGATGTGCCGAAAACTGCCTTCCGAACTCGATATGGTCATTATGAATTTTTGGTGATGCCATTTGGTTTAACCAATGCTCCTGCTGCTTTTATGGATTTGATGAATAGAATTTTTCAGTCATATTTGGATAGATTTGTGGTTGTGTTCATTGACGATATATTGATTTATTCAAAGACAGAGTCCGAACATGCACAACATCTAAGGATTGTATTACAGACTTTGCGGGAGAAACAGTTATATGCGAAATTCAGCAAATGTGAATTTTGGCTTCAGGAAGTTGCGTTTTTGGGTCATATTGTATCAGCTGATGGAATCAGAGTGGATCCAAGTAAGATAGCGGCAGTGGTAAATTGGAAAGTTCCAAAGAATGTTACTGAAGTACGGAGCTTTCTAGGATTGGCAGGTTATTATCGCCGATTTGTCAAAGATTTCTCAATGATTACCTTACCGTTGACTCGGTTACTACAAAAGAATGTTGAATTTATATGGTCAGACGAATGTCAGCAGAGTTTCGATCAGTTGAAAAGATGTTGACAGAGGCTCCAGTGTTGACTCAACCAGAATCGGGCGTACCGTTTGTAGTATATAGTGATGCGTCTCTGAGTGGTTTGGGTTGTGTACTTATGCAGTCAGGAAAAGTGGTGGCATATGCTTCCCGACAACTGAAACCGCACGAGAAGAATTATCCTACACATGATTTGGAATTGGCAGCGATCGTGTTTGCTTTGAAGATATGGAGACACTACTTATATGGTGAGAAATGTTATGTGTATACTGATCATAAAGCTTGAAGTATTTAATGACTTAGAAAGAGTTAAATTTGAGACAGAGACGATGGTTAGAGTTGCTGAAAGATTATGATCTTGTCATTGACTATCACCCAGGGAAAGCAAATGTCGTAGCAGATGCACTTAGTCGGAAATCATCATTATTTGCATTACGGGCATTGAGTGCTCATTTATCTATTAATGAGGATGGTTCTGTACTAGCGGAATTAAAAGCTAAACCTGTGTTCTTTCAACGGATTCGGGAATTACAAGATGAAGACCCAAAATTGATGCTAAAACGACAGATGGTTCAAATGAATTAAGCTTAGAATACTCCATTGATGAAAATGGTATGTTATATTATCGTAATAGAATATGTGTTCCAAATAATTTAGACTTGAAAAATGATATTTTATCAGAGGCTCACAGTAGTATGTGTTCTATTCACCCGGGGAGTACAAAAATGTATTGTGATTTGAAGAAAATGTATTGGTGGCCTGGAATGAACGAGAAATCTGTGAATATGTAGCAAGATGTTTGATTTGTCAACAGGTGAAAGCTGAGCATCAAGTGCCGACAGGGTTGTTACAGCCCATTATGATTCCAGAGTGGAAATGGGAACATGTCACGATGGATTTTGTATCTGGATTACCAGTAACTCCGAAGAAGAAAGATTCGATATGGGTGATTGTTGATCGGTTAACTAAGTCGGCACATTTTATTCCAGTCAGAACAGATTATCAGCTTGAAAAGTTAGCGGAGTTATATGTGTCTGAGATAGTGAGGTTACATGGGGTACGATATCTATTATTTCGGATCGAGATCCGAGATTTACCTCGAGATTTTGGAGTAAATTACAGGAGGCTCTGGGCACCAAATTAAATTTCAGCACAGCTTTTCATCCCCAGACAGATGGGCAGTCAGAGCGAGTGATTCAGATTTTAGAAGATATGTTAAGGTGTTGTATACTTGAGTTCGGCGGCAGCTGGGAAAGGTATTTACCTTTAGCCGAATTTGCTTATAATAATAGTTATCAAACTAGTATTAAAATGGCACCGTTTGAAGCTCTGTATGGAAGAAAGTGTAGAACTCCATTATATTGGACTGAATTAAGTGAATCGAAACTGGTGGGAGTGGACTTGATTCGGAAACTGAAGAAAAAGTTCGTATTATTCGAGATTGTTTAAAAGCTGCCTCCGATCGGCAAAAATCATATGCAGATTTGAAGAGAAGGGATATAGAGTTTAGTGTGGGTGATCGTGTATTTTTGAAAGTGTCACCGTGGAAGAAAGTTTTGCGGTTCGGCAGAAAGGGAAAACTCAGCCCACGATTTATCGGGCCGTATGAAATCATTGAAAGAATCGGTCCGGTAGCTTATAGATTGGCTTTGCCCCGGGAACTTGAAAATATTCATAATGTGTTTCATGTGTCTATGTTGAGACGGTATAGATCAGATCCATCACATGTAATTCCTCATACGGAAATAGAGCTCCAACCTGACATGACTTATTCAGAGGAACCGGTGAAATTTTAGCTCGGGAGGTTAAAGAGTTGAGGAATAAACGTGTACCACTAGTTAAGGTTTATGGAATCGACATGGATCTGAGGAGGCAACCTGGGAAATGGAGGAATTGATGAGATTTCAGTATCCGATTTATTTCCGA
>NC_053424.1:19115170-19243021 GCF_007990345.1 Gossypium hirsutum
TTTTGGGAAGGCCTTTTTTAGCAACTGCCAGAACAATTATTGACGTTGGCACAAGTGAACTCACACTTCGTGTAGGAGACGAAACAATCAGCCTTCAAGCTCGCAACCTGAACAACACATCGAAAATTGAAGGTGATTGTACAAATTGTTCTACTAAGACTGATCATACAGTGTAACCTATTTTGCAGGAAATAAGTTCGAAGGACACACATCAACCATGTTCAATCCACAACAAAGAATCTACCCATGAAGAAAGAAGGTTACGAATCGAGGGGTTAGATGAATGGCTGACATTTAAATCGAGAAAACACGATAAACCAAAACTATGCTAGAACGAGCTCAATGCCTCACCAAATCAACTTAAGGTTGGAGATAAAGTTTCATTAGATGCCGCAAATCCTCACATTGACACTACCAAACCGAATGAAGAAATTCCTCTTGCGGCACTTAGCATTTTCCCATTTGGTACAGTCGGGGTAAGTCATCCCAAATTCGACACCTTTAAGGTAAACAATACCCGCCTAAAACCTTATTTTGATGGGATTCATAGCAGGAATGAGGAGTATAAACTCCTCGAACCACCATGACCATTCACTAGAAAGGTAAGTCGAGCTTAGACTATAAATAAGCACTTCTCGGGAGGTAACCCGAGCACTGACAATATTAATTTCTTTAAATTTTAGTTTTAACATCTAACATACTAACTGACTCATGGAACACAGGCTTTCTAAAGCACATACGGCCAGGCACACGGGCGTGCCTTAGGCCTTGTGAAAACAGGGCGAAATTTTCCCCAACACGGGATGCGATAAGTCGCCACGGCCGTGCGTTAAGACCTTGGGTGAATCTGCCAAAACAACACGAGCATGCGACACGCCCATGTCGTAGAACCATGGTTGAATCTGAGAAAATAGCACGGGCATTCACTACGCCCGTGTCTAGAACCCATGGTCGAAGCTGTCAGATTAACACGGGCATGGGCCTACATACACGGGCGTGGGAGAAGCGAACGAAGGCAGACACAGTCGTGTGCACCCATACGCCCAAAGAACATGGGCGTGGGCTAAATGTCAGACGCGTCCAAATTCAAAATTCAGGAATCACATGGGCAAAAATTGGGGAACACGGGCGTGTCCCCTGGCTGTGTGTCCCAAAATCTATAAATACTCTTCACTATTCATCATCTTCTTCACCCAAAATCCCTAACCCTAGCCACTGCAAGTCCACACGGCCTCCCTGCCACGCCCGTGCACCGCCTCCAACTCTATTTTCGACACCCATTCTTATCTTTTTAACGTTTGTTTACTCTTTTCTCTCTATTTTCTTCATCCCTTTTACTAATTTTATGATTCTTATGGTTTTATTTGGCAGATTTTTTATTTATATTCATAGTTCTCACTATAGTCATGCTTAGTCAATGCTTTCTGATACATTCATTCTTTCCGTGTGTTCCTACAAGAGTCTAGTTCAGTCATTTTATGTTGAAAATAATCATGCTTTTATTATGTCAATTGCTATATAAACTTCTATCATTTAGATTAAACTGTTGAGTATTGTTGGTTGGAATGGTCAGTTTAACTAAATTCATGATTACTTCTTAAGTTAGTTAGTTATGTTATATTCTTTGTTTTTCTTCTAGGCATACCATGTCAAGCTCACATGGCAAGAAAACTATCGTTACCGCTTCGAAAAAGCAGAAAGGGGCGTCTTCCTCAGGGCCTACCACAAAAATTTACCATCCGTACCTCTAATTTCCACCCGGCAATCAGGAGGAACTATTCCAATTGGCTGACGATGTACGAGCACTCTTGACAATTGATCCATGGGACTTCTTCTTTGCGATCATCGAGTCGACGTACCTTGAGCTCATACTTGAAGTTTGCTCGACATTCCATGTTCAAGACGTCATGACCAACTTTGATGAGCCTAGAACAATCTAGTTCCATCTCGGTGGTTTAGTCTACTAGTTGAGTGTGCCCGAGTTCGGTATAGCTTTGGGCCAGTAAACAAAGGAGTTCATGGATGAGAATGACCTCGACACTCTCCGTCGCCATATCCATTACTCTCCCTCAAAGTGCTGGTACGCTTTGGTCCCCGGTTCAGCCACCTACGACCCGATCCACTCCAAGGCATTAGTTCTCTCTCCCTCATTGAGGTACCTACACGCCATCTTGGCACACACTTGGACAGGACGTCGAGAGAGCACCAGCATCGTTAACACTCACGACGTCTACTTTTTATGGAGCACCAGCGTTGTCAACACTCACGACGCCTACTTTCTATGGAGCATGGTGAACGGGCACTCGACCTCGCCTACTTTATTGCCCATGCCATTCGCCACTAGATGGAACGGCATCGAAGGGGGGTCATCTCCATTGGCCACTATGTGACTCGACTGGCACGGCACTTCGGGCTCCTCAACACAGTAGCCCAATCATCCTCCTTTACTCTTATTGGCCAGGTGTCCCCAAAAGGCATCTCAAGCATGCTTAGTATGAGGATGGTCGAGAGGCTCCAAGGAACCCACCCTCCTCAGTATCACCTTGCCCAATCAGCCGAGGAAGGAGACCCTGAGGACATTACTGATGATGTCCCTCCACGTCATGAGGACCCACCATCTTAGCCACCACCACCCTCTCGTCCAGTTCATGCGGCGACTTCATATGCTGACATCTCTGAGTGCCTTACCCGATTCGAGCAACAGTATTTTCAGCGCTTCAATAACATTGATACTACTTTACAGCAGATTTGTCAGCACTTCCACATCTCATCGCCACCCCCACCTCACGAACCACCTAGCGATGAAGATGTTTAAAAACTTTTATTTATTATTTTATGCTTTTATTTTTATTCTATTTTAAAGACTACTTTTTATTTTTTCTTTAAGCTTATTTCTATTAGATTTTATAATTTTTATTTTACAATTATCAATTTCGGCTATTCCATTACAAGTACTTATGCTTTATTATATTTCCTAAAAAAGTTCTTGATTTTGTCACAGTTATAAAGAGCTCCTCAAGCTCATCAACACATAGGAACTAAAAACTCCATCGGGAAAGGTTCTCCACGACTGCCATGTCCTGTTTGACCACGACCATATCTACCACTAGATATAACATTCTTTTGGAGCAGGACTTATGGACTAATGAACCTCTAACACCACCGAAGTATTCTCCTCCACTCTCACGCCGATTATTCTCCAAAACTCCAGTTCGAGGAATTCATTCATTATTCAGGAAGTTTCACTTCTCTCCCTATCTTATGATTATATATTTGTCTTTTTCGAATATCTATCTTTGTACATTGAGGGCAATGTACATCTTAAGTGTGGGGGGTCTTTTATATCACCATTAGAAACCCCTGAATATTGTCTTATTCTCACATGAATTACTCATATCACTATTAGAATGAATTTTAATTAATTTATGATTTTTATTGATATGTCTTGAATTAAAACATAGGCATTTATACATTAATTGTTTAAACTTTAAGACATTAGAGAATCAAGCATGACAAGTTTATTTTTGAAGAATTAAAATTTTTTAGGTTGTTTCCCTAAGTTTAGTTATTATTTTGAGTTGGAATTCACAAGTTTAAAAATAAAAAAACCATAATTTTTGTGAGATCTTGAACCTTTAGAGCATCTATTATTTCTTTCATGCTCACTTTCATTATGAGTGCGTCAGTATTGAATTGTTATTCTAGAACTTGCTTGATTATGCATGTCAAGACCACACCATTTGATTTGATATGTTAAAATGATAAAGGCACTTAGGTTTAACCCACTCACTCCATAAAAGCCTACTTTCACAATTAACCCTTAGTGAACCCCCTTGAGCCTAACAACTCATTCATTAATTTACCCTCAATATTAACCCATAATTCATTATTGTTGAAATCTCCTAAATTAATTTAATCCCTATTTTTGTCGAGATTTGAATTGGAATAGTTGCTTAGCTATGTTTTATTCTATTTTGTAATTTGACTTGTTCTTAAAAAATATATATATACATATATATATATACATATTAGTAGTAGTGATCTTCTGAGCTAAAGAAGTTAAATTCCATTTTTTGAAAAAAAGCTCTGTTGTATGCAATTGATGACTAGTCATTTTTCTAGTTAGGTAATTTTTCAATTCAATCTCGATTCTAACCCTTCCTATTAGCTTGTGACCATAACCTCTAACCAAAGCCACATTACAACCCTCTAAAGACATTTTGATTGATGTTTCATCTCAATTTATAGTGGTGGAGATACATGTATACATATATACATATATATATGTATATATGTATATATATACATATTAGTAGTAGTGATCTTCTGAGCTAAAGAAGTTAAATTCCATTTTTTGAAAAAAAGCTCTGTTGTATGCAATTGATGACTAGTCATTTTTCTAGTTAGGTAATTTTTCAATTCAATCTCGATTCTAACCCTTCCTATTAGCTTGTGACCATAACCTCTAACCAAAGCCACATTACAACCCTCTAAAGACATTTTGATTGATGTTTCATCTCAATTTATAGTGGTGGAGATTTGATTTTCATGCAACCTATGGTAATGACTTTTCATTATTGACTATTGAGTGCTTCATTTATTGTCCTTAAACACCTCGAGTGATTTGAGTGAATCTTTAGTGAGGATGTAAAATTTTGTGATATTTTGAATCAAAGGTAATTACTTAGATGAGGGGCGACACCTATGTTTTCATGATAAAATGCTCAACTTGGAATGTTTGAAACTTTGATGTTCTTTCAGTTGAATTTTCAATGTATGATTACCTATGGATTATTTTGAGATATTATCGATAGAAATTATAAGTTGAGAAGAATTTATTTTGATTATGAGTTGAGGATTTTGCTTAAGAACAAGAAAATGCTTAAGTGTGGGGGTATTTGATAAACCGTAATTTATACATATTTCTATCCCATGCTTAGCACATTTTATGGATGATTTTTCCTTAAATTTGGTGCATTCGATACTCCTAATGCCTTAATTTCATGTTTTATACTTAGGTGAGCATAGGAGAGTGAAAAGAACGAGAAACGGACCAAAAACGGAGAAAATGAGACAACGTACGAAATCAACACGGCCTGGACTTCCTCACACGGGAAGACCACATGGTCGTGTCAGTTTGGCAGAATCGAAGCACGACTCACACGAGTAGACCTCACGCCCGTGCCTATTTAACAAGCTTGACCTCGGCCTGATGTAATCGCACACCGGTGTGTCCCTGTCGAGCTCAAGTAGAGTCTTATTTAGAAAAGGCCACTTTTGATGGCTCTTAGGCATTCTAAAGCCTATAAATACACCCTAGAAGAGGAGAAGAGGGGGGACGCACAGGAGGAAGCAAGGAATTGCTCAAGGAAAGCCTATCTATCCATCTCAGAAGCCGGATTCACCATCAAGACTGAAGATCTCCCTTCAAATTCCCTCAGGAGTTTTGAGTTTTCTTATGTTTTGTTATTTTTATTCTTTTGAGATGTTTTCTTTCATTAGTATGAACTAAAATCCCTAAATACCTAAGGGGAATGAAACCTAAGGTGAATCTTGTTATTATTATCTGAATTGTATGATAAATATTTGACTTGTTCTTAATTATCTATTCTTAATTCTTGTTTTGATATTCCAGGATATTGATTCAAGTTAAGCTTTTATTCAGAGGAGGAATAGACATTGTCTAAGAGTAAATTTGTCATAATTAAGCGGAGTTGATTGCGCGCCTAGAGATAGGGTGACAAGATTTTGCCGGATTAGGGTGAACCTAATAAGGGGATCCATAGATCAAGTTAATGCAACCCTAGGGCGTTAATTAGAAAGAAATTTCAATTATTCAATCTAGGGTTAGACATTGTTAGTCTCGAGAGAGATAATAAGATAACTTAGGGATCTCTACAGAACAAGTTAAATGAATAAATCGTCTGATTCAGAGTCAAATAACAAGTGAAGTCTAGGTGGATTTTTCCTTAGGTATTGTCTCAATCAATCGAGTTTTCCAAAAAGTATTTTCCCCAAATTTCTTTTCTGTGATTTCTTAGTTTAATTAATTAGTTAGATAAATAAAACCCTTTTATTTTTTTAGGCTAGATTATAAAAAAAAGTTGATACTAGTACTTTTAGTTCCTTTAGGTTCGATAATCTGGTCTTGCTAAAGCTATACTACTGTTCGATAGGTACACTTGCCTTCATCGTGATAATAGTTAGTTTCAAGAACGATTCATTATAAATATTTAAAACCTATCACGAATATCACGTATCAAAGAGCTTGAAGATGCGATGCATCAGTAGTACCCTCATCTGCTCTGGTCAGGTAAATTTCGAGGCCAAAATTTTCTTTTAGGGGGTAGAGTTGTAAGGCCCAAAAATTTATATTTTTGTTTCTGTGAATTTGTGACACATAAGTGTGTATCTGCTTCAGTGGTTAAGTGTTCTAGGTGTATGTGAGAGGTCTCAAGTTCAAGCCTTGACTTGGGAAAATTTTGGTATTTTGATGAATAAAGCCTTATCTAGGTTCAATAGGCTTATATTTGATTGGTTATAAATATACATCAAAATGGGTCAGCTGGTCTAGTGGTTAAGTGGAATGCTGGTTTGCTGGAGGTCATGTGTTCAATTCTCCACGTAGGCAAGGACGATAATTCTTGCTCGGTTTCTTAAAAGAGTTTTAGTGGTGTTGGAGTTCTGAGTAGTGGGGAGTTGGGTTGAGTGATTTTAAGAGTGGGTTGGGAGAGAGAGTTGTTGAGTTTTATTTTGTCTTCTTTTTCTTATTTTCTCTCTCCTGCCAAATTCCCTACTCAAGTTTTGACTTTTTTTTCACCAAATCTTCTCTTCCCTTTTCTTCGCTACTAATTCTCGCTTTCTTCTCTTGTTCCCATTCATTTTTCCTCCAACTCGATTCTTTCTTTTCAATTGCGTTTGAATCAGTAAGTTGGGTGAGGTGGTTTGTTTTCGTTCATTAATTTTGTCATTAATGCGGGTTGTTATTGTCAATTAGGTGGTGTTTCGGGGGCTTGAAATCATTTGACGGAAACTTGGTCCCGTGAGAATTATTGTTGAATCCACTGAAGGTAAGGTATTTCATAGTTGAAAGTTGAACTTCTCGTTGTGGTTTCGATCAAGTTTCGTTAGTGTCACTGAAAGTGGGTTTGGAATACCGATTTATAGGTTCTGGAGTGCTGGTGGTTACGATAGCCTTCAAAACAAACCAGGTGTGTACTCGATTGCATAGAAAACGAGGTTTTGGTGAAAGTTGAAAACCTCACTGTCGACGCCACACGAGTGTGTGGTCACCCGTGTGGTAGGTCGTGTGCCCTAACATGGGTGTGTGATGGCCAGGTAGGCTGTGTGATTCACATGGCCAAGGCCAATTTGGGCCGTGTGGGATTCCAAGCTAGGCCATGTGATCCACACGGCTAAGGCCAATTTGGGCCATGTGGGCCAAAAGGGCGTATAGCCCACACGGGCAGACAACATGGTCGTGTGAGCCCATTTTCACAGATTTGTTGAAAAGGTTGCACGGGTCGCCTGAGATGACTGTGAACCAACTATAGGGTCAGTACCTAGACCCTAATTGAATGAAACAACTGTATGACTAATTTTACGTTTACATGTTTTTGAGCATGATGATGTTTCGCTGAAAGGATATTGTAAGTACTATTACCATATTATAGCATGTCATAAATGTATGTTGCATTGCATTGGGTTGGGGGTTTATATTGTTCGGAGGAAGTGTACTGAAAGGCCTCGAGCCTAATTTACGGGCAGCTCAGTTGCAAATTACTATCTAATGTCGCATTTGGTACTACTTGGAGTGTAAGGATGACTGGGTTGATTATATCCCCACATGGAGTGTAGGGTTGGACAGAGATGGTGTATAGAGGCTGGATGGGTAGGATTTTTGAGACTGCATATTTGTTATTGCTACTGGTACTGCGATGGACTAAGGCCCAAACTGGACTGATACTAATACTGAAAGGGCTTAAGCCCAAACTATAATTATTTGTTTGTCGTCTATTCATTTTTATGGGGATCACACACTGAGTTTACATCAACTCACCCCTTCTGTTTAATCTGTATAGGTAATCTCTAGATTTAGGTGGGTCGGTACAGCGGAGGACTCAGAGGTGGCCACATGACTTTTTTTACACTCTTTATTACCTATCTGTTATTTTACTTTTATTTGGGAGTATTTTTCTGTAATTATGGCCTTTACGGATTTTTGGTTTAAATTTGGATTTTATACGGTTTTATGATTTAAATCTGGTAGTGTTAGGTAAAACTTAGGTTTTCAAATGAAAATCAATGTTTTATCAAAATACCACGAATACTTAAACTGTTTTAAAGCTTCCGCAATGAAAAATGTTTCGAAAACTGAATATCAAATTGCAAATGGATAATGTTTTGAAAATGAATGACACGATTTGAAATTAACATAAGATAATAAAAAAGGGTTAAAGAGAAAAGAGGATTTAGCAACGACATATTTCTTTCAAAAAGCACTACCATGTAACATCATCAGATTCGGTCATAACGTCTACACCGGGTTTGAGGTGTTACAAAGGATGTCAACTATGTTGGAAATAGGGGTGGAAACCCTTATTCAAACATTTACAATCCTTGTTGGAGAGATCACCCAAACCTGAGATGGGCAAAAATCAAAGAGGATGTAATGGTGGGCAAGCAATTAAAAATACTAATTATCAACCTATTTATTTATAGAAGCCTCAGGAAAGGGCCAACCCAAATGACCATACTGTTTATGGTCAACACTTGTATCGGATCGAGAGGGAGATCCAGTCAATGAGAGCTAAAGTAAAATAGGTGTAGTCTGGGTGCACTAACACTATGAAAACATTGATTAAGCTAGAAGATCTAATGAGACAATTGATGAGCATGATGGGAGATATCAAAAGACAAATTGACATAGGAATTAACATGTGAAAGCAATCGCGCTCCATTTGGGCAAAGTACTGAGTAGCCCGGAAAAACTAGTTCATGAGGAGAATAAAAAGGATTTTGAAGATCTTCAAGAAAATCCCTAAGAAACTGATACTAAACCTGAACCAGAACCAGAGGTGGAAGCTGAGCTAGAGGACGAACCAATCAAGGAACCTACATTGACAAGGGTATCATTCCTTTCACGTGTAAAAGAGAAACAAAGACAGGATTTTTAAGTTTTCTATAATTATTTAAATCCATACATGTTAACTTGCCTTTAATTGATTTAATTAAAAATTTCCTAAATGCTCCAAATATTTAAAAGAAATTATGTCTACGTGAAGCAAAATAAAAACAGGAGAACAAGTTAACGTTAGCGCCTCATGTAGTGTGATTATATCCAAACAGATGCCCTAAAACTAAAAGACTCAGGGAGAAACATTAAAATTTCTTAATCAAATTTTAATATGACCCTAATAACACTCTGTAAATATTTAATAAAATATTTTTGGGCTCGGTTTGTACAAACGGGGTCTCAATTCCTCATTTTCCAAAACCACTTAACTTTAGAAACAAACCACTTGAACCTAAGTATTCTTTCAAATAACATAAATTATCAAATTAAAATTTATTAATACTATATTTGACTCGTAAATATTAAATAATAATATTTATGAATTCACTCATAGATTCTGTGGCCCCAACATCACTGAGAAATGGGTTGTTACATCCTGCTAGGGTAACTACTAGTTGACTGAATAAAAACCCAAAATAGGAATTAGTTATGATCACCAAATCAAGCTTGTAACGCCTCAAATTTTGGGCCTAGAAGAAATAGGCCTTAGGCTTGGGAAGCATTTGAAAGTCGGCATGTGAATAATTGCTATGCAAGAAGTGACATAAATAAAGGCTTGATTCAGTGGTTAAGGGTCTTGAGAAGTGTTGGAGAAGTCCTAGGTTCAAACTTGGGCTTTAGCAAAATTTTTGGTTTTAAGTGAATAAAACCCTAAATGTTAGGTAGTAAGCCTTTTAATTAATTAAGGTTAAAAGGTGACACAAAAAAGCATGTGGTCAAGTAGCAAAGAGGCGTTAGGAGTGTGCATGTGGTCAGGGGTTCGAGTGTCACCATAGTATTATGATGGATATTTATTTTACTACATGGATGGCTAGTATTAGAGTTGGTTTAGAACTCTAAGTTGAAATATTCATGGAGGAGTTGTTGGAGTGATTTGTAGAGTGATAAGGGGAGAGATTCAGGGAGAAGATTGGGGAGGGTTTTGTGGAGAAAAGTTAGGAATTTGATGAGTTGAGGGAAATGTGCCGAAATGGGCATTAGGGGTGTGGAAATTTGGCTAAGCTAGTTTTTCCACTCTCTTTTGTTCAGTTTTGGTCACTTTTGTTTTTGGGGAATCCTTCCTTTTCTGCCGATTTTGTTATGAACTGAAGTGCCGAAAGTAGTCTCTTATTTTAGTTTCCATTTTGGTTGCTAGCATTGTCAAGTTGACCATTTGGGTAAAGTCATGTGTATTGCCGAATACCTCTCTTAACCTCTGTCGACTACTCTCCTTCTTTCACCTTTCTTACCTTTCATTTTCTTGATCTATTTTAGTCTCTTTTCTCCCTATCTTTTTCTCCATTTTATGTTCTCCTTTCCTCTCGATATTTTGATTTTCTTGTTATGAGTTGGCCAAACATTCCTTGTCCCATCTCTCCCTCTCTATTCCAGTTCTACAAGAGTTCTCGATAAGACGTGATCGTGGGGTTTTAGGTATTCCTGAGGAGTGGTGAAGTACAGAAGTACTCAAGTCGTTAAACCCCTTTCTTCCATTATTATATTAAGGTAAAAGAATTACCTTTCTTATTATTTGAGCATAGGCCAAATGCCCCTATATCTCTGTGAGATTTATGTCCTGATTCTAGGCAATCTCACCTAGTAAGATCTTTTGATATCACAGATTATCGGCAAGTAAATTGGGATCGGATTTAGTCTACTACGATTTAGTAGAACAGGCCATGGTTTGGGATTAAGAGTCTATGAACTCTAATAAGTGAATGATTGATTGAATGTTTGGGATGAATGTAGGTTGGAGTACTCGCGGATCCTTCGCATGTTTTCGTAAGTAGGTGTGTAACCATATGACTGGTTTTGATAACCGGCTCAAAAGCTAAAAATGTGTGTGTTGTTTACTCTGCTATGATTGGAGATCGGCAAAATGCCAAAAAGCTGAAAATAAGGCATATAATGCCACACGAGCGTGCGATCGCGCGTGTGGCGAATCGAGCTCACAAAACTTGGGCGTACGATGAGTAAGGCCACCATGAACGAATTCATGGGCTTAGGCCGTAATGGGCCACTTGAGCCACAAAATGGGCTAAATAGGACCAATGGGCCCTAAGCCCGCTTGTGTCAAATCAACTGCTAGGTGGAATATGGTTGGGCTTGTCATGTCATGTACATGGCAGAGCCCGTTCTGGGCCACGTTGGGTCAAACTGGGCCATGTGGGCCCACACAGATAAAATGTATGTTATGTGGTAAGTTTTGGACTGGGCTACGTCGTTCGTACCGCCGTGAATGGTTCTGGATTAAATTGGCCGTATGGGCCCAATAGGCCCGTGGGCCCGCTTGGGTAAATTTCGCTGTTAAGTGGAAAGTAGTTAGACTTGTCATGTCGCACACATGACTTAGGTTGTTTTGGGTTTCGATGAGCCGTATGGGCCCATGGGCTCGTGGGCCCACACAGATAAAATCTGTGATAAGTGACTATTAATAAATCGGGCTATGGTGTACACATAACCGTATCTAAATTTGAGCTAAATGGGCCACACGAGCGTGTGGGCCCACTTGGGTCAAGTATTGGGCCTTAGGCCCACTTCCATCGATATGATCATTTTGGTTGTCTGTGTAGCTCGAGGCGACTGTAGACCTTCGGAGAGGTCGTTATATGACCGTAATGCCCCTGTAGAGTAAAATGACAGTAATGCCCTGTAGGGTAAAATGATCGAGTAAAATAACTGTAATGTCCCAGTAGGGTAAAATGACCATAACGCCCCTGTAGGGTAAAATGACAGTAATGCCCTGTAGGGTAAAATGATCGAGTGAAATAACTGTAATGTCCCTGTAGGGTAAAATGACCATAACGCCCCTGTAGGGTAAAATGACCATAATACCCCTGTACAGTAAAATGACTATTATGCCCTTATGCTTCGTATGACTGATATGATTGTACTCAGTATGACTTTGCATACACGTAATATTCATGACATGACATACTGCATGGGGTTGGGATTTCGATATGGAGGAAGTACTGTACTGGTGACTATGTTACATTCACTACTACTGGTGGCATTGCCACATTTACTGTTTCTGGCAGCTATGCTACACTATTATTACTAGCAGCTTAGCTGCGATATTGGTGTGCTGGCTAGGTGGGTCGATTTATATCCCCACATGGTGTGTTGGTTGGTACGGGTGGTGTGCTGGTTGGATTTGGGTGGGATGCATAATTGCATTACACTGTACTGTATTGTTACTGTATTGGGCTTAGGCCCACCTGCTACTGAATAGGGCTTAGGCCCAGACTGTATTGATACTGAATAGGGCTTAGCCCAGACTGTGTTATTCACTATTTGATTGTTATTGGGATTACACACTGAGATTTCGTAAACTCACCTATTTATTTTAACTGCTCAGGTAATCCTTAGGCGGATCGGTGCTGCGAGGGACTCGAAGATGGCCACACTACTGCTTCTATTTCTTTTATTTGCTATTAGATTTCATTTTGGGTTTTAGTTTATGTAATAAGGTCGATTGTGGGTTTTAAGTTTTAATTGGGATTTTGATTTCTTATATTAAACTGCTAGTTTAGGAAAACACGAGTTTTCAAAATAGTCACGGTTTTCTAAAGAACACAAGCTTTCAACAACAAAGTTTTCAAAATGCTTCTGCGGTTTGAATTGAAGTAATATACCAAAGGCAAACAAATTAATAAACGTTCTAATGAGAACTTTTGTTAAATAATAATAAAAGGATTTAGATTCAGTAACAGATTTTTACCGAAAAGATCAATTTTCGAAAAACACTTCGATGTGTCACTCCAGATTCGGCCATAACGTCTAGGTCAGGTTTGGGGTGTTACAAAGCTAATCACCTATATCTTCATTTGATTGAGTTTAGAAATTAGTTTTCCGAAGACCCTTCTATTCATGTAATTTTTCATTATTTATTTATAAAAACCCTAAAAATCTTTCCTTTATATTTTATCGTAGTATAATTTATTTAAACACTAATTAATTCTATTTGCATTTAGGTTAACTTTAATTTAGTACTCGCCTCCCTCGGCTATGATCCTCAGAGTACTTACGTACTCCATTGTAAAACTATGTTACAACCTGACCCGTATACTTGCAGACACCACCTCAAATCTATATCTTTAGTTGTAGTAGTCACACGTTGGACATTAGTACGTCTAAAGGCTATCAGTGATTTAGGAGCCAGTATTAATTTAATGCCCTTATCTATATATGAAATACTCGGGTTAGGGGAGCTTAAAAAATACTCAGATCACATTAAAGTTTTCTATAATCAGTGCATGTACAAAAAGTAAGTTCAAAAAATGGGACAAGCGGAGGAAGATGGAGTGGCACGATGGGTGCTAGAAAAACACTGATAGACACAAAATAGGAAGAGCATCCACGGGCACATTGATTAAGCTGACGGATGAATCCGTTAGAAAAACTTGACATTATTAATTGAATTTTAACTTTATGTATATTTTTGTACTTTTAACTAAACGGTAGTTTAGAATTTAATCTTTATTAAATTTTTGTGTAATTAGAAATCGAGAAGCTTTGAAAATAGAAATTTTGGGAGAAAACAGAGTCTGTGTGACAACACAGTACCCCTGTGTTACGACACCTCTTCTAGAATCGAAAAAATCAAGAAAATCATCTCATCTTGTGACACAACAATCTTGTGTTACGACACAAAGGATAGTTTACCCAAGTTTTCAAATCTTCAGAGTGTGTCACGACATCGGTAACCTGCCAGGGGTGTCGCGATATAGAACCCCTGTGTCATGACATTGCTGCAATTTTTTTGCAGGGTCGACCCGACCCAATTGCACGAATCATTGGTTTGAGCCTAATCTTAACACGATTTTAACATTAAACCCCCCCCCCAAATTTTAAAACCAAACTCATTCTTATCTTATTTTTAACCTTACTTTTTTCTTAAAACTACTACTCAACCTAAAACCCTATCTAAAACCTTTCAAAAACTTCAAATTTCTAAAACACTAAAATTCTATTTCCTCTATTTTGCAAACCATTCTTTCCTGATTCTCCTCAGTGTAGGGATGAAAATAAAGCATTCACGGGACTACGTCAAAACAATTCTACGAGGAATCCGACACACCCTAATTGAGGTTAAGGATTCCTAGCTTATTTTTACTATTTTATCAACTATTGCCTGTTTTGTGTTAGTTATTCTAATTAGAAATATCAAATATGCCTCTGCAAAAATTTAGAAGAACTAATAAACTGGAATCATCAACGATTACAAACCCTTCTAATTTTCGAAGTTAGAATATGGAAAAATACTTTTTAGAACTTCAGGGAAAAACATTTATTCAAGGACGAGTGTTTGAATCATTAATGATGCTATGTTAAGAAATCTGGCCTCTAGTTTGATATCATAGATGGGAACGCTTTTGTGTAATCCCAAAAGACCCTATTGTGGTCCCTATAGTTCAAGAATTTTATGGATCTCTTCAGGACCAAGAGCCAAGAAGGACAGAAGGTACCACATGGGAAACGGTACCGGTATGAGGGAAAAATGTGAGAATCACCCCTAGACTTATTTGTGAATTTTATAATGTTCCATTTTATGAAAATGATTTTTTGGAAGAAATAGATTTATAATATTTTAAAGACATAAATATGAATAATGTTAAAAATTACTTAACAGAAGGTAAGGGTGAATGGAAGTGTCACCCAGGTACTAATATTCCCACATCCTTTAATAAGGCAATAATGTCTGCTATCGTAAAAATATGGATACAATTCGTGTGCACTCGAGTTTCTCTTGCTTTGAATATGTCTAATGCCAATACCTTTTGAGCAATCTTACTTTATGTTGTCTTGCAGAGAAAACAGGTATGCATAGGGACATGGATATACCATTACAAGAAACAGTGTATCAATGCTTAGAAAGTGGGAATTTTATTTCCTCACTTAGTGACAGATCTATACAAAAAAAAGGCATTCTAATGACAACAAGGGAATAATCTATGAAGCCTTCCAAAAGCATAATAGGTGATAGACTCTATACACAGTACACGGAGCTTTGTGCAAAACAAATAAAGGATTGGAAAAAAGGCTAGAAAGAGAAGACGTCAACCCCAACTTTATCTAAGAGGAAAGGAAGATCAACAACATAACAATAAATTAGCACATGCAACAGTCAAAAATTAGACTGGATGATCCACTAGATGCAAGAATCAAGACCATTTTTCAAAATACACTCGGTAAAGTTATATGAGAGTGCCAAATTATTCCCTGAATATGATTGGTCCTATACATTCTGAGCAAGAAGAAATGGAGCAGGAAAGTGAGGAACAGGAAGGAAGCGGGAATGAGGAAGGAGAAGAGGATGAATAGATGGATTTGAGAAAGACGATTGAACTTTTTTTTAAGGATTGTAATTTTAGATCATTTTTATTTTATTATTTTAGGAGTAAGATTAATCATAGACTTTTATAATGCTTATCTAGGAACCTCACATGAAAGAAGCATGACATTTTCAAGCTTACAACGAACAAGGAAGAAAGCACCCACCATTAGACTATAGCAGTGTCACAATCAATCAGGTAACTTTTTTCTTATCTTTTCAGGGCTACACAATACGGACAATGTGTTATCTAAAGTGTGGGGGTAACATAGGAAATTTGGTTTTTCTTTTAATTTTTATTTTCAAATGTGTGTTTGAGCTTGTAGAAATACGAGTGATTGGTTAGGAGCATGTACATAGGTTGATTGTGTTTTCTATAAATTTGGCGAGATAGTGAATGACTTTAATTTTTTTATTAAACTACTAAGTTCTATAAATTACACTGTAAATAGGTATTGAGTAATTGAAGATACCAAATGATATAGAGAATAAGAGAAACGAGCATGCTAGTATGTATGATAAATTGTTGAATTTGTGAGTGTTTGATTGATTAAATTTGTGAATATTGAGATGCCTAAGGATGACCTAAGGCATTGTTTGGTATACATCTAGAGCCAAAAAGCTAACCCTATTTATTCATCTTTAGTATCTATTTTGAGTCAGAAAACAGTTCTTGATGAACATTCATACCAAACCTCAGCCAAAAACGTTAATTTGTATTTACCCTTTTTCTTTAGTCCTGAACTGCACGACTATAGACGTCTGCCCATATGTATTGAAGGTTAAGTAGATACATTACAGTGAATTTTGTAAAAAACAATAGTGAAATAGGAAGAATCAATATTATATAGTGATTATAGGTTAACCAATATGTGCAACAAAAGAAAAATTCAAAAATAAAATTAGAATGAGTAGAAAAAGTACTTGAAAAACAAAAGCATTGTGAGTGAGATGTATGAAAAAGATCAAAAAGTCACAAAGTCAAAAAAGTAGAAAAACTCAGTCATTGATGCACAAAAACTCGTGAGCTAGTCGTAATTGCTATATTATGTTGTGACTTCTTATGTGGAGAAATAAGGAACGTGAGAGAAAGAAAAATAAGGCAATGATCGGGCAAGGGTTACTAACGAGGAATAATAGGGTTTCGGTCTATTTCAAACACAAGGCCCAATTCAACCAGTTTTGAGTTTCAGTCTTGATTTTTGGTTATTAGGTCTAATTTTCAAGTTCAATTACCCATTAGGCAAATTGTTTGACTTGAAAACTGATTTAAAAAATATCATATTTATTTTTAATTAATTTGATTAATTTAATTTTACTTGATCAAAATTAATTTTCCCAAAAATCACTAAGATTTTTTAAATTATTTTTTCAAGAAAATTCTTTAATTAAATTATCTAGTTGAACAACTCATGACCACCTAATTTAATTCCACATCAACTAAATTATTTTTGAAGTCATAGAATTTTCTTCTGATTCAAATGCAATTCGGTCGAGCTTTTGTTGAGCTAGTGGAGGGATCAACCGAACTTATACAATTAGGCTTGAGTTAATTGCAATTATGTTCAGAAGCATTATTCTGATAATTCGCAATTTACTTAACCATGGAGTCAGTCCACAAGAAGTACCATGATTGAAAACTCCTTATTGTATACTCTTTATGAAACCAATTCATCCAACTGCTTTGTCCAATTACCTTGCCATTGTGCGTTACCCTTATATGATATCATTGATTCCTTTAAGTTAAATTCGTTCACTCAATAAAATTTTGTTTTACCTCATTGTTACCATTGTGTCATCTTAATGACTAATATGATCACTTTCAACTAATGGATGTGATAAATTGCTCATTTGAGAACAAGCTACTCCTGACCACGTTCCATATTTATCATTTCACATAATGTCAATAAGAGGATATCGTTAACTCTTTAATTGAGCTATGAATTTCATTGGTACTAGTAAAAACATGCCATACACAAGTCATGTACCCAACATATCGGCTATAGGCTCAATCACCTTTAAAGCACAAACCTCTATTTATATCAAAGCACATGAGTTACATACGCATAGTGACTAACTCAGGATTTAGGTAAGTCACACCCTGAACGTCACAAGTGAATTAATTTACAAACAAACTCAGAATTAATTCAACTTGGGTCCAATCCAATGTATCATTCTTCTAATGAGTACATCTATGTCTCTACCTATGGAGTCAACTGTTCTAATAGCCAAGACTAGCCACCTCTCTAATTGGAATTGTAGACGGCATAATAATCCTTCTGAGTGTTTGAATCAAATGCTCACTTTGATTCTTTTATAGGATTACAAACTCATTTAGATTATCTACTGAAGAAAGTCGTATTTCTAGAAATATAAACATTCTTACAGTGCCATTTATTGTAACACCCCCTAACCCATATCCGTCCTCGAAACAGGGTTACAGAGCATTTATAACACCCCTCACCCATATTCATTGACGAAATAGGGTTACGAAGCATTTCTGGACTTATTACACAATTAAACATATGTTTATCATACATTTTTCCATTTCAAAAATATAAAACATTCATATTCATTCATAATGTCCCTAATACGAGCTTATGAGAACCAAAACATCATTCAGGGTGGTTCGAAACTAAACCGATAACTCAAGAAATTTTTACAAAACTTAGAAAATTTTTCAAACTACAGGGGACACACGCCCGTGTTACTGGCCATGTGGACATTTGAAATAGGACCACATGGTCATGTCTGAACCCGTGTAACTCCCTGACTTGGGTCACACAGCCAACCACACACCCGTGTGATCAGCCCGTGTGTCATTTCAAAATGGCCTCACATGCCTGTGTGCCAGGCCGTGTACTAGGCCGTGCCAAACCTATAGGGTATACTGACTTATGCCACACGGCTAAGTCACACGCCCGTTTTCTAGACCGTGTGGAGATACTGACTTGATTTTTAATTCAACACCAGGGGACACATGGCCGTGTAACCTGATCGTATGTCACACACGGTTGAGACACACGTCCGTGTCTCTGCCGGTGTGGACAAAAATAGGCTATTTACCAAGCCATCTTGCCACCCAAATTTTGCATACACCTACACCAAACCAAATGGCACATAATATGGAAAAAATACGCAATCAATGTAACACCCCAATTTTCAGGAATTCTGTGAATGTTGGCATAGGTTTAATTATGTTAGTGGGCCTCTAGAAGGCCCAAGCTTAAGATAGAACCCGGCAATTTTAGTTAATTTTTGTTCCATAAGAAAAATGGGGTGAAATTATGAAATAGAACCTATATGAAAATGTTTGAAAATGCTATAGGCTAAATTGAAGTGGCCAAATAAATAGGAGTGCAAAATAGGAGGATTTGCATGACAAACCTCCCATTTTACATGAAGTGGCCAGCCATCATGTTGTTGTAGACAATATGAGCACTTGATATCCATAATTCATGGTACAAATTGATAATGGGTTAGGTAAATGTTCCATGATAATGGATTAGGTAAATATTCCATGATAATGGGTTAGGTAAATGTTCCATGATGGGCATTTCATGTCTTTTGTATTAAAGAATTAAATGGATGAAATATGAAATTTTATTAATAAAAAAAAAGGGTGAAAAGAACAAAGTTTTGTCCATCTTTGTTCATCATAGCCTAAAGTTAGGGAAGAGAAAGGAGAGGAGAAAGCTCTTGAATGTTCGGTCACTTGGGGAAGAAAATTGAAGGTAAGTTCTTGGTACCCTGCTTCTATTTTGAGGTTCATGAGTTCTTCTTGATTCTACCTTAACTCTTGAAGCATATTTTGGTTTTTAGTTGTGTTGTGAGCATTTAGTCATGAATTAAAATGAAGGAAATGGTTGTTGTTTCATGTTCTTTTGATGAAAAATGGAAGATAGGTGAAGTTGAGCCAAACAAATGAGCATGCATGTGCCTTAGATGCTAAGGGGAAAAATCGGCTAACATGTTGTGCTTTAAAATGATGAAATGGAGATTATAATTAATTAAAATCATAGATATGTGATGATTGATTGGTGATATACATGTTTAAATAACAAGCATGCAAGTTAGGTGTGAAAGAGTGATTTGGTAATAAATCTGCTTGGGACAGCAGCAGTAACGTGAATTTGGAAAATCACCATAAATTGTGGGAGATGAGTTAGAAGCTGAATAAATTATGTAATTAAAGCTTAATGAGTCTAGTTTCAAATGGAATAAACAAGAACATATTTTGAATTCTGTACAATGAGAAATTTGATTCGTAATGAAGAGTGGTCAGATTAGTCAAACAGTGAAACATGGGAAACTTTGAGAAAAATCTGGTATTGATTGGCTAAACCAAAAATTCTGAAAATTTTATGGATAGAAGATATATGAGTCTATTTTCAAGGAAAATTAATGGCATTTGATTTGGAGTTTCGTAGCTCCAATTATAAATGATTTAGTGACTGTTTCTCAGGAAGGCAGCTTGCAGTGAAATTATGATTATGTGGTAAACATTGACAAAAATTTGTTAATGAGTTGCTTATTGTTTTCTTATAAGCTTACTATGATCTGTAGGTGTGGTTGGCCGAATATTGTAAGGGGTTAATACGTAGTTTGTATTTGAATAGTTAGATTAACATGTTAGTAATCCAATTGTAGGCAGTTCGTGTGTGGATCTCGTCAGCATATCGTCGCAAACAGGTGTGTAACTAACACCCTCTTTCTTAGTCTGGATCGGCAAAAGTCGAAAAGCCGAAATGTCGAAAACCGGTATTTTGTAGATTTGCGAGTGTGCGAATGCTCGTGAGGTAAATCGATTAATGTTTTTGGTAAGCTGCAAAATTTGGACTGCAAAGTGCATGATTTCTATGCCCTCGATATTTTTGGGCTTAATGGGCCAAAATTGGAATGATGGGCCAACGGGCCCAATTCGGTAAGAACCCTCGGTACGTGATTCTGTTAGTACGTGAAAAGTAGGAATATGCATGAAAAACCCTAAAATAGATAAATTACTGAAATACCTTTAAAAGTGGAAAATTTACAGTTTTACCCCTAGAAGATAAATTACCGAAATACCCCTAGGGTTAAATTGACCTAAATGCATGTTTGACTGTTGTTATTTATTGCATGCCATGTTGTTATTATCTGATGCATGGGATTGGGATATTGACGGAGGAAGTACTGAAAGTGGCTTGTCCACGTACTGGAGGCTTTGCCTCAATTTACTGTTAACCGAGCAGCAAGGCTGCAACTGTGGAGTGTTGGGCTGGGTGGGTTGAGCTATTCCCCACATGGAGTGTAGGGCTGGTACGGGTGGAGTGTAGTGGTTGGTGGGTTGAGTAGTCTCCTCAAATGGGCTTGCATATGTTATTGATGTTGCATGTATTTTGAAATGGGCCTATGGGTCATACTGTTATCTGAATACAGGGCTAAGGCCCAGTTTATTATAATCTGAAAAGGGCTTTGGTCCAGAAACACTGTTACCTGAATGGGCTTAGGCCCAATGGCTTGAGCTGACTTGGGCTTTGAATGGGTTTTCCTTACACACCGAGTTTCCCCAAACTCACCCCTTTTATTTTCATCCACGCAGGAAATCCCCAACCATAGTGGGCTTGGAGCTGTGAGGGAATTCGGAGTGGCCACCCATTCTGAAAGTTTGATTTTCTTCTGGTGAACTGGACATCCTTTTATATACGTTTGAAGTTTTGGGTTTTTAAATGTAATAAGGCCGCTTAATTATTTTTGATGGTTTTAATATGTATTACTAAGATAGGTATTACTTATTTTAACTGTTGAAATTGGATAGCTTTAGGGCGCATTTTCAAAAACAACAATTCATTTCAAAATAACACGACAACAAACAAAGCTTCCGCAATGAAAGTATTTTCCAAAATTAATCACTTTTCCTAAAAATGACTTAATCAAATCAGTTTCCTAGAAATATCCATGACGTTAAGGTGTGGCAATGGCGGTATGCATGTCTAGGATTGGATCCGAAGGGAGCTTGGTACTTAAGCAGTCCGATGGACTCACCACCTCTTTTCTGATTTCCTACCTGGTCCACAGCTTCCATTCACTTTAACTTAAAACACTAAGTAAGTTTTTCTGGACCAATAATATAAAATGTTTTGAACGCTTCGATGTGGCATGTCGGATCTGGTCATGACGTCTGGGCTGGGTTTGGGGTGTTACATTTAGTGGTATCAGAGCCTAGGTTGCAACAACTCTGCTGTGTAATGGGTTTACAAAAAACAAAGATTTTCAAAAACAAATTTTTTTTGCAAAAAACGCGATTTTCAAAATTTAGATCTTTAGAAGGAGGTATTCCGAATCTCCGGCCCAAGCCTGTAAGTATTACTCTAAACTCTTCTGAATATTTTTCTGACTTATCTGTCTGTACTGAAATCCTGCTAGGATACTCTAGATAGGATGATACTGAAACCATAGGAAAATCTGATAAGAGACTGAAACTGTAGCTAGACTTCGATTCTGCGAAAACAAACTCCGAACTACTGTCTGATTCATAAAACATCTGTAATAAACTCTGGAATATTAATTGATGCATAGAAATTCATAATCAAGATAATACGATATGAGTACAAGAGGCCGTGGACGGAGCCGAGGAAGTGCTCGAGTGAGATCTTCGTCTTCGAGATATATGCCGACGGTGGATGCACCGGTACCACCGGCAACAGAGGTAGAGTCTCATGACCGCGGTACCGAGGATGATGCCCTGTCACAGGCAATGCTTCGTGTTCTGGAAAGGGTTACCGGGACAAGTTCGAGCAACGAAATTCGAGGATTGATTTCTGAACGACTCCGGGCCAACGGAGTGGAGATCTTTAGGGGTGCGTCTGGTATAGCCCCGAATGTGGCGGAATATTGGTTGGAGGCCACAGAACGGATTATGGACAACTTGGACTGCTCTGAGGAGATTGTGAGTGGGGTATCTGTACTAGGTCATTTGAGTCACTCGGTTAGGGTAGACAAACTGTATAGGGATGTACCCTTAGAAACTCAAGGTAAGATTTTCCCTGGAGATCTGATAGAGTTACCGTTTGGAGAGTTTGATCTCATTTTGGGAATGGACTGGCTTGTTAAGCATAAAGCGACTCTGGATTGTTCTGTTAAACGAATGGTGTTAAGAACCATAAAGGATGAGGAGGTTATGGTGGTAGGTGATCGAAGGGATTATTTGTCCAATGTGGTGTCGGCATTAAGAGCCGAGAAGTGGATTCGGAAAGGTTGTGAAGCCTATTTGGCATTTGTAAGCTAGTCGGAAGAGGAGGGACTGACAGTGGATAAGGTGAGGACCGTAAAGGAGTTTCAAGATGTTTTTCTGGAGGAGCTTCCAAGATTGCCTCCGAACCGAGAAGTTGAGTTTGGAATAGATTTTTTGCCTGGAACAGCGCCCGTGTACATCGCAACGTATAGGATGGCACCGAAGGAGTTAGTGGAGTTAAAGGCTCAAATTCATGAGTTGTTGGATAGGGGCTTCATTAGGCCAAGCGTGTCTCCATGGGGAGCACCGGTGCTATTCGTGAAAAAGAAGGATGGTACGATGCGGATGTGCATTGATTATCTCCAGTTGAACAAACTGATGATTAAGAATAAGTATCCACTGCCAAGGATTGACGATCTGTTTGACCAGCTTAGAGGAGCTTCTATATTTTCCAAGATCAACCTCCGATCTGGATATCATCAGTTAAGGGTCAAGGAGGCAGATATCCATAAGACGGCATTCAGGACTCGATATGGTCATTACGAGTTTCTGGTTATGCCATTTGGACTGACGAACGCTCTTGTAGCATTTATGGATCTGATGAATCGTGTTTTCCAACCATGTTTGGATTAGTTCGTAGTCGACTTTATTGACGATATCCTGGTATATTCTGAAACTGAAGCGAAACATGATGAGCATCTCTGTATAGTGCTGCAAGTGTTAAGGGAGAAGGAACTCTTTGCGAAGTTCAGCAAGTGTGAATTTTGGTTGAGGGAAGTAACCTTCTTAGGACATGTGGTCTCTGCTGAGGAGATTAAGGTGGACCCTCGGAAAATTGAAGCGATTTTGGAATGGAAGCCGCCTAGGTTAGTGTCGGAAATACGGAGTTTCCTAGGACTGGCAGGATACTGCAGAAGGTTTGTAGAAGGTTTTTCTGTGATGGCAGCACCTCTAAAAAAACTCACAAGGAAAGGAATACCGTTTATATGGACTAAGAAGCAGCAAGAATCTCTTGAGAAGTTGAAGAAAGTTCTGACTGAAGCACCTGTGTTAATTAAACCGGAGTCTGGGAAGGATTTTACTGTGTATAGTGACGCATCACACGTGGGTTTGGGCTGCATGTTAATGCAAGAGAGTAAGGTGGTTGCATATGCATCACGACAGCTTAAGCCTCATGAGGGGAACTATCCGACTCATGATTTAGAGGTAGCAGTAGTGATCTTCGCGTTGAAAATCTGGAGACATTACTTATATGGCAAAAAGTGTATCATATACACGGACCATAAGAGCCTAAAGTATCTTTTAACTCAGAAGGAGTTAAACCTTAGGCAACAAAGATGGGTAGAGTTTCTTAAGGATTACGACTGTTCGATCGAGTATCACCAGGAAAGGCTAATGTGGTAGCCGATGCTTTAAGTCATAGAATCGTATCTGATCTGAGAGTAATGTTTGCTCGTTTGAGTCTGTATGATGATGGCAGTTTGTTGGCTGAATTGCAAGTAAGGCCAACCTGGGTGGACCAGATTAAGGAAAACTAGTTGGAAGATGAGTCTTTGGTTGCTAGTTTTCAACAAGTTAAGGAAGGGGAAACTTCTGAGTTCGGTTTAAATGGTGATGGAGTTCTGTGTTTCCGAGGAAGAATTTGTGTTCCGAGAGACTCTGATTTAAGGCAGACAATATTGAAGGAAGCTCGTGGGGGACTATGTGCCATGCATCCTGGAGGGAATAAGTTGTATCACGACTTGCGAGAATTGTACTGGTGGCCTGGACTTAAACGAGAAGTAACGGAGTTTGTAGGGAAATGTCTGACATGCCAGCAAGTGAAAGTTGAGCATTAATTACCTTCTGGACTGTTGCAGCCAGTGAAGATACCACTTTGGAAGTGGGAGAGGGTAACCATGGACTTTGTGAGTGGGCTGCCTTTGACACCATCAAAGAAAGACTCGATGTGGGTGATTGTGGATAGGTTGACCAAATCGACCCATTTTATACCTGTTCGTACTAACTTTTCACTTCAAAAGTTAGCCAAGTTGTATGTGGCAGACATTGTGTGACTTCATGGAGTCCCAGTTTCAATTATTTCTGATCGGGATCCCAGATTTACATCTCGATTTTGGCAAAGGTTGCATGAGGCGTTGGGGACGTGATTGAATTTTAGTACGGCTTTCCATCCCCAGACTGATGGTCAATCGGAAAGGGTTATTCAGATTCTGGAGGACATGTTGAGACTTTCGAGGTAGTTGGGAGGATTACTTGCCGTTGGAAAAATTTGTGTACAATAACAATTACCAGGTGAGTATTCGAATGGCACCGTATGAAGCACTGTATGGACGAAGGTGTTGTACACCTAGTTGTTGGACCGAACTAGGAGAGCGACAAGTTCTTGGACCAGAGTTGGTAGCTGATACTGAGGATAAGGTCAGAATAATTAGGGACCGGTTAAAAGAAGCATCTGATAGGCAAAAGTCGTATGCAGATTTGAAGCATAAGGAGATTGAGTACTCAGTAGGTGATATTGTCTTCTTAAAGGTTTCTCCTTGGAAGAAGATATCAAGGTTCGGTAAGAAGGGCAAGTTGAGTCCGCGGTTCATTGGGCCTTATAGTGTGATGAGGCCTCTGATGATTCCTAAATCCGGGCTAGCTTTGATTTCACTATAAATCACAGAAAAATAAACAATCTAAGCTATAAATTTTAGTAAGCTCGTATGATAATAAACTCATTTTACCATTCAAACACAATTTAAATAATTGATCATATCAATATACAACTCAAATAAATACACAAACCTATCACATATTCAATCACAAGGTTCAATGAGAATTTCACAAGTTTCTTCGATTCAAAGCTTATACGGTTCATGTACATACTTGTACCATCTCGTATCAATCTCATACACATCCATATCTTTCATATACCAGTTGAACCATTTGGAATACCATCGAATACTCGAGAAATCTCACACCCTAAGTGCCACATACATAGCTGAAGCTATCTCAATCTCGTATCATATATAATGCTCACTCTTGAGCTAACAACAGGTCTGCTCACACAAGCTGACAGTCATGACGAAGCTACAGGATGCTGCTCACACAAGCTGATAAGAATTAGCAACACATGCCGAATAACTCAGCCACCGATAGGACGTACGGATCAGCACCCAAATCACATAACCCTTAATGACATGTCATTAGTATCCTAATCTATTCCTAAGGTTCAACCGGGATTTCATATTTTCCGAATCATCGTCAAATATGTCCGCAAAGTTGTATTCACAATTTATGCAATATCAAAACATTTAAAACACAAATATCACAATGCTTATTACATATGAACTTACCTCGAATGTAAAAACGACAAAGTAGATCGACTAATCCAACACCTTATTTTTTCCCCGATCTAAATCTGAATTTCACTTTTCTTGAGCTATATAATATCAAATTTAGCTTATTTAATCATCAATCAATTCAATTTAGTCCAAAATACACATTATAGAAACTTTACACTTTTTTCCCTAATATTTCAACATTTTTATAATTTAGTCCTTAACTCATAAAAATGCAAATTCATGAAATTTAACTTATACCCATGCTAGCCGAATTTCAATTAAGTCCCTAGTAGCCCATATTTTTCATTTATTTCACATTTTAACCACAAAATTTCAACATTTCTCAATTTAATCCCTAATTGACAATTTTGTCAAAAATCACTTTACAAATGTTGTTTATCTAACAGCAAACATACATTTTCTATCATTAAACATCAAAATACACCAACATTCATCAATGGAAAAACACTAAACCTTTAATATTTCTGCATATTAGTCCCTTGGCTAGCTAGATTAAATTGCAACGATCTCAAAAATATAGAAATCATAAAAAACGGGACAAAAACCATACCTAAATGGACAACAATGCTTTGGCCGAATATCAAACCCTAACCATGGCTTTTTCTCTCCTTTAAATTAGGCAATGAAGAAAATGAATGCACCAAAAAAATTTTTTATTTAATTAATCTTTAATAACCAAATTACAAATTTAACCTTAATGATAAACCTTTAAAATCACCTAAATAATGTCCATCTTTGTCCACTAATATTAACAGTGGTATAATTACCACATAAGGACCTCCACTATTTAATTTCATAGCCATTTTGTACCTTTAGCTAATAGAACTCAAATTTTGCACTTTACGCGGTTTAGTCTTTTTTATCAAATTAAGCACTCAAATAATAAATTTTCTTAACAAAATTTTCACAAAATCATAATATCATGCAGTAAATATTAAAATAATAATAAAATAATTATTTCAAAACTCAGATTTGTGGTTTCGAAACCACTGTTCCAATTTGACTAAAAACAGGCTGTTACAGCATTACTGGACTTTTCAAATCAAATACGAATAGTAATTCTTATCATATAGCATACACATCACAAATTAATCATATTGTCCCTTTTATATGCTTTCAAGGCTTTAAATATGCATTAGAAACAAATTGGGACTCAATCGGAAACTCAGAAAATTTTTCGTGAAATTCCAAAAATTTTCCTTTAAAATTTTTCCTTGGTTCAGGGACATGTTCGTGTGACCCTATGACATGCCCGTGTTTCAGGCCATGTCCTACCTTGTGTAACTCCCTAACTTATAACACGCGGCCAAGTCACACGCCTATATGTTAGCCGTGTGTCTCACACGGTCCAGTCACACGCCCGTGTGCAGGTCAAAAACCAAAAACCAATTGTTCAACCAATCCAAATCACAAACAAATACATCTAACCATGTCAAAACCATTAACCTGATGACCTAACTCATCCAAATTGCAAATCAATAACTCAATTCAATGAATTCAATTTAAGCTAGGATCATGTTTAAATCATGTAATATTTTTATCATGTTATCTGTATCCAAACTTACCTATTTATCTAAACACGCATGTGAAAATTATTACCAAATAATCTTCTTGAAACCAATTATGTAACACCCCTTACCCGTATTCATCGCCGGAATAGGGTAGGAGGCATTACCGAAGTTTACCGAATTAATTTTTTGTTAATACGAGTTAAATACTATTTATTTACTAAAACATGTCATGGTGTCCTTTAGATGGGCCTCCAAAGCCCAAAACATACTTCGAGACCAGACTAGAATTAAATCGAAACCATAGGGAATTTTTCGCAAAATCCCAAAGTGTTTTTTTTTTTGCTCAATATAACCCCTTTATAAATATCTAACCTTCCCTGCAATTTTTAAAACCGAGACCAATCCAACCAACCAATTCATTTCAATCAATTTGATACAAAATTATACTTCTATTATAATTATACTATTTAACTTACTCATTATTCTTTACTTTAATGTATATTCATTAAACAAGTCTTAATATTTATATAATCACCAAGCCTTATACATGCCATATAAATCAAAAAGGAAATTTACAAAAGCTACCGGAGATAATCTGGATAGTGTGATCCTCTGTGTTGATCCGATCCTCCGTATACTTCCATGTCAATCTACAAGAGACATTGAATACACTCAAATAAGCTTATAAAAGCTTAGTAAGTTCATAGGCATAAAACATAAATCTTACCAAATATTTATACACTTATACTATATACACAATTATTAAGTTCACCTGTCAATCACAGTCATTGGTGAGTTCCCTATATAAACTCACTACCACTTATCCATTTCCATTAATTCTTTTGGGCCCATTTGTCATATATCATTCTTTAACCAAATTAGGTAATGGTAAAGGAAAATTGAGTACTTCACTTTCACTTTGCCATAGTATAACTATGGTCTTGCATATGATCACTTATCACTTTTTAAAATCATAGTCCTGCCACGGTCTTACACTGATCACATTTATCACTTGTCACTGATCAGGTAAGTGTAGCTAAAGCTCCCACTTATCACTTATCACTTGTCACTGATCAGATAAGAGTAGCTGAGCTACCACTTATCATTTGTCACTTATCATTGATCAGATAAGTGTAGCTGAGGCTACCACTTATCACTTGTCACTGATCAGAAGTACTCAAATCCGACATTCCACTCAATTTGATCATTTATTCGATTTTCAGGTTGTTATTTTATTTTCTATTCATCAATAAATATATTTCATCATACATTATATAATTCATAAAATTAACATATAATCATTAAACTTCAACCATATGAACTTACCTGGGTCGATTTGTAAAATTTGTGAAAATTCAGGGACTAATCAGCTACTTTTTCTTTTCCTCGACTTGCTTCGAGTTCTCGATCTATCATTGTAAAATCATTCATTTATCAGTATTGACTTCATCTTCAACCTGCTTATAAGTAATATTATCGATAATTTAATTGTTTACTTATGTATATTCCAATGTTGTCCATTGGTGTCATAGTCACTAGATTATTTGTATCTTTAGCTACAGAACTCCAAATTAGGATCCGCTAATTTTATCTGAAACTAGACTCATATATCTTCTTATCATAAAATTTTTAGAATTTTTGGTTTATCAAATAAGTATCGTTTATTCTTTAAAGTCACCCCTGTTCTGCTGTCTGACAATTCCGACCCTTCTTCACTAAAAATTAATTATCTCTTCGTACAGAATTCGGATTATGTCCATGTTTATTTCTATTGAAAATAGACTCATTAAGGATTTTAAAAATATAATTTAAGCCCCTAATTAATTTTCTCCAATTTTTTATGATTTTTAAAAGTCAGAACAGGGGATCCCGAAATCATTCTGATATTGTCTCACAAAATATATTATATCTCATGATCTACAATTCCGTTGCTTACACCGTTTCTTCTATGAGAAACTAGACTCAATAAGCTTTAATTTCATATTTTTTTCATCTTCTAATTCGATTTCTAAAATTTATGGTGATTAGTCAAAGTTAGACTACTGCTACTGTCCAAAAAATTTCACAGTTCATACAATTCAGTCCTTGCTCAATTAATCCCTCAATGAAGCTAATTCTTCCCAATTAATGCTTTACCTTAACATTATAAGTTATTTCACAATTATTTAAATTCAGAATTTCCACATAAAACCCTAACTTCAAACTTTTTCACCTTTAGATCCCAAACATTCACTTTCTATTCAATTCTTTCAATAAAATCAGCATATAAACAATTTAAAACTCTAATTCCATGCTAAATCATCATATAATTCCAGCACATATTCATATCAACTTTCAATTTCTTTCATAGAATCAAAAACTAATGAATTCAACAAGTGGACCTAGTTGTAAAAGTCATAAAAACATAAAAATTTCAAGAAATAATCAAGAATTGAACTTACTTGCAGTAAAAATATGAAAAACCAGCTTAAGAAAACCCTTCTATGGTGTTTTTGCTGATGAGAATGCAGAAAAAATAATGAGAATTCTAGATAATTCCACTTTAGTCCTAGTTTATTAAGTAAATTTTTGCAATATTCCAATTTTGCCAATTTTCCTGCTGATTTCTTGCACCTTTCCGTCCAGCCCAAATAGACCTGGGGTCTATTTGCCTTTTAAACTCTCTTTCTTTTATCATTTAAGCTATTTAATCATTTCCCATAATTTTACATTTGTTACAATTTAATCCTTTTTATTCAATTAACTATCGAAACTTTAAAATTTCTTGACGAAACTTTAATACTGACTTATTAACACTCCATAAATATTTATAAAAATATTTATGGCTCGTTTTAAAAATTTTCAAACTCTCGATATCTCGTTTCCGATTCTAATTTAATTTTTTTATTTCTAGTACACTATTCGCTATTTCAAAAATTTTCCTAACTTCACACTTAACTTATATTCACTAAATTATTAATATTTTCTACTCATTTGTCAGATTTAGTGATCTCAAATCACTATTCCGACACCACTGAAAATTCAGGCTATTACAATTCTCCCCCTCTTAAGAAATTTCGTCCTCGAAATTTGTTATCTGAAAATAGGTTCGGATATTGTGATCTCATTGATTCCTCTGTTTCCCAGGTTGCCTCCTCCACACCATGTCGATGCCACAACACTTTTACTAACGGTACCTATTTGTTCCTTAACTCTTTAATTTCCCAAGCTAGAATTTTCACCGGTTCTTCTGAATAAGTCATTTCGGGTTGGACCTCTATTTCCTTATGAGGAATTACATGTGACGGATCTGATCTGTACCGTCTCAACATAGACACATGAAACACGTTATGAATCTTTTCAAGTTCCGGGGGCAAAGCCAATCTATAAGCTACCGGACCGATTCTTTCAATGATTTCATACGGCCCAATAAATCGTGGGCTGAGTTTTCCCTTTCTACCGAACCGCAAAACTTTCTTCCACGGTGACACTTTCAAGAATACACGATCACCCACATTAAACTCTATATCTCTTCTCTTTAAATCTGCATATGATTTTTGTCGACCGGAGGCAGCTTTTAAACAATCTCGAATAATACAAACTTTTTCTTCGGTTTCCCGAATCAAGTCCACTCCCATTAGTTTCCGTTCACTTAATTCAGACCAATATAATGGAGTTCTACACTTTCTTCCATACAAAGCTTCAAATGGTGTCATTTTAATACTAGTTTGATAACTATTATTATAAGCAAATTCGACTAAAGGTAAATACCTTTCCCAGCTGCCGCCAAACTCAAGTACACAACACCTTAACATATCTTCTAAAATCTGAATCACTCGCTCTGACTGCCCGTCTGTCTGAGGATGAAAAGCTGTGCTGAAATTTAATTTAGTGCCCAAAGCCTCCTGTAATTTATTCCAAAATCTCAAAGTAAATCTCGGATCCCGATCCGAAATAATAGATACTGGAACTCCATGTAATCTCACAATCTCAGAAATATACAATTCTGCTAACTTCTCCAATGAAAAATTTGATCTGACTGGAATAAAATGTGCCGACTTTGTCAATCTATCAACGATAACCCAGATTGAATCTTTCTTTTTCGGAGTCACAGGCAATCCTGATACAAAGTCCATCGTAATGTGTTCCCACTTCCATTCAGGAATCATAATAGGTTGTAATAAACCCGTTGGTACTTGATGCTCTGCTTTCACTTGCTGACAGATTAGACATTTTGCAACAAATTCACAAATCTCTTGTTTCATACAAGGCCACCAGTACATTCTTTTTAAATCGCAATACATTTTTGTACTACCCGGATGAATAGAATACTTACTATTATGAGCTTCAGCAAGAATATCATTTTTCAATTCTGAATTATTCGGAACACAAATTCTATTACGATAACGCAACATACCACCATCATCAACGCTATATTCTGAACTCAAATTATCCTGAGCCGTTTGTCGTTTCAGCACTAGTTTCGGATCATCACTCTGTAATTCACGGATCCGTTGAAGGAATGTAGATTTTGCTTTCAATTCTGCTAATACTGAACCATCTTCATTAACAGACAAATGAACATTCATTGCTCGAAGTGCAAACAATGATGATTTTCGGCTAAGTGCATCAACGACCACATTAGCTTTCCCTGGGTGATAATCAATAAGAAGATCATAATCTTTCAATAGTTCGAGCCACCGTCTCTGTCTCAAGTTTAGCTCTTTCTGTGTCATCAAATATTTCAGACTTTTGTGATCGGTATACACATAACATTTTTCCCCATATAAATAATGTCTCCAGATTTTTAAACCAAACACAATCGCGGCCAACTCCAAATCATGGATAGGGTAATTTTTCTCGTGTGGTTTTAATTACCGAGAAGCATATGCCACTACTTTCCCTGACTGCATTAAAACACAACCCAAACCATTTAAAGATGCATCACTATACACAACATATGGTATACCTGATTCTGGTTGAGTTAACACGGGAGCTTCTGTCAACATTTTCTTTAACTGGTCAAAACTTTGTTGGCACTTTTCAGACCATACAAATTCAACATTCTTCTGAAGTAGTCGAGTCATCGGCAAGGCAATCATTGAAAAATTTTTAACAAATCGGCGGTAGTATCCCGCTAATCCCAAGAAACTCCGCACTTCTGTTACGTTCTTTGGTGTTTTCCAATTCACCACTGCTGACACTTTACTTGGATCTACTCGAATTCCTTCAGCTGAAACAATATGACCCAGAAATCCAACCTCCTGTAGCCAAAATTCACACTTGCTGAACTTTGCATACAACTGCTTCTCTCTCAAGGTCTGCAACACACTTCTCAAGTGTTGTGCATGATCAGGCTCGGTCTTCGAATAGATCAGTATATCATCAATAAATACAACCACGAATCTATCCAAATAAGGTTGAAAAATTCGATTCATCAAGTCCATAAATGCAGCAGGAGCATTAGTTAAACCAAATGGCATTACCAGAAACTCGTAATGACCATACCGAGTTCTGAAGGCAGTTTTTGACACGTCACATTCTTTAACTTTCAGCTGATAATACCCAGATCGAAGATCTATTTTTGAAAACATAGCAGCACCTTTCAACTGATCAAACAAATCATCAATGCGAGGCAAAGGATATTTGTTCTTGATTGTAACCTTATTTAACTGTCTGTAATCTATACACAATCTCAACGAGCCATCTTTCTTTTTCACAAACAAAACAGGTGCACCCCAAGGAGATGTACTCGGTCTAATAAACCCCTTATCTAACAATTCTTGTAACTGAGTCTTCAACTCTTTTAATTCTGTCGGTGCCATTCTGTATGGTGTTACGAATATTGGAGCTGTTCCCGGGATCACATCAATCACAAACTCAACTTTACGATCTGGAGGTAAACCCGGTAATTCCTCAGGAAACACATCAGTAAATTCATTAACAATTGGCAACTATTTCAACTTTGATTCAGAATCCCGAATATCAAGAATGTAAGGTAAATATGCTTCATTACCCTTCCGTATTAGCTTCTGAGCTGAAAAGGCTGAAATAATTCGGACATTATCTTTCATATTTCCAAACTCAGCCGAAATCATTTCTCCTGTCTGATTTTTCAAATCAATTCGTTTCTCTCGACAGTTCACTACAGCGTCATGTTTTGTTAACCAATCCATTCCCAGAATAATATCAAATTCCCGAAAGGGTAACAACATCAAATCAGCAGGGAATTCACAGCCTTTCACTTTCAGTGGACAATTACGACATATTAAATTAACCATCACACTTTGACCTAATGGATTAGTGACTTGTATATCATAATTAGTGGACTCAACAGATAATTTCTTTTCAGATGCTAGCATAGTACAAATATATGAATGAGTAGACCCAGGGTCTATTAATGCATAAACAGTAACATCATAAATATAGAAAATACCAGCAATTACATCAGGAGCCGTAGCCTCTTCCCTTGCTCGAATGGCATAGGTACGTGCTGGTGCTCTATTCTCTGATTGACTAACTGGTTCTCTTATACTCGAACGGGTAGCCCCTGTAGCACTGCTCTGGCCCGAACGTCTACTTCTTTGGGAGTGGTTCTCTGTATCTCTTTCTGATCCACTTCATCTTTTTTCAGCTGGGGGCAATCTCGAATAAGATGATCAGTAGCCCCACATTTATAACAAGCCCCCATCTTAGTCCTGCATTCACCGAAATGATGTCTTCCACAATATTGACACTTAGGCCGAGGAGTATTCTGAACACTGCTCACACTTGCTGCAGGTCCATCAAATACCTTGAAATCAGGTTGTCTTGATCTACCTCTACCCAATCTTCCCGGCATGGATGTAGTTCGACTAATTTCTTCTCTAGATTTCTTCACCGGCAAATCTGAAAATGACTTAGAAGCACCTCTTTTAAATGACTCTTTATTTTTTCGATCTCTTTGCATTTTTCTGTTATATAGTTCTTCAAGCTTTTGAGCACGGTCTGACAGAACAACGAACTCTCGTATTTCATTAGCCCCAATCATCATTCTAATCTCATCATTTAACCATTCTTCAAATCTGATACACATTTCTTCTTCGGTAGGTACAATGTCTCGAGCATATTTGTTGAGGTAGACAAATTCTCTTTCGTATTCGGCCACTGACTTATTTCCCTGCCGTAGATCAAGAAATTCTCTCTTTTTCTTATCTATATATCTTTTCCCCACATATTTCTTTTTAAACTCGTTCTGGAAAAATTCCCAAGTAAGCTTTTCTGCAGGTACTACAGCTTCCACAGTTTCCCACCAATTATATGCTTCTTCTTTTAACAATGAAACGGCACATCGTAGATAATGTTCCGGAGAACAAGTCATCTGTTTAAAAATTCTTACCAAACTTCGTAGCCAATAATCAGCTTTTACAGGGTCATCATCTGATCTCCCTCGAAATTCCTCAACTCCAAACTTCCTAAGCTTTTCGATCGGAGAACGTTTACTAGTTTCAATTATTGAAGGAGGTGGAGGAGCAACCGGAAGTACCATAGGTGGTGCAGTAGGGGGAGGAGGTGGTTGAGATTGACTTCTTTCTTGTATCATCTCCTTATACCACTGATTCATAACTCCATAAATCATATTTTTAAGTTCTCGCTCTCGCATCATAGAGATTCGAATATCACTACTTGTTCCTTGTTCTGGAGTCTGCACCCTACTGTTAGCTTCCTCCTGTTCAGTACGTTCAGGTCTATCTGACATCTTTATAATCGGAGAGTATCTATAAAAATGACAAAGATTAGATCGGATCATACACATCACACTATCACAGATTTATATGGCATGTATTTCTAAACACTTTACACATAACACATGTTCCGAGAACCGGCTAAACCGGGCTCTGATACCACTAAATGTAACACCCTTTACTCGTATTCATCGCCGGAATAGGGTAGGAGGCATTACCGGAGTTTACCGAATTAATTTTTCGTTAATACGAGTTAAATACTATTTATTTACTAAAACATGTCATGGTGTCCTTTAGATGGGCCTCCAAAGCCCAAAACATACTTCGAGACCAGACTAGAATTAAATCGAAACCATAGGAAATTTTTCGCAAAATCCCAAAGTGTTTTTTTTGCTCAATATAACCCCTTTATAAATATCTAACATTCCCTGTAATTTTTAAAACCGAGGCCAATCCAACCAACCAATTCATTTCAATCAATTTAATACAAAATTATACTTCTATTATAATTATACTATTTAACTTACTCATCATTCTTTACTTTAATGTATATTCATTAAACAAGTCTTAATATTTATATAATCACCAAGCCTTATACATGCCATATAAATCAAAAAGGAAATTTACAAAAGCTACCGGAGATAATCTGGATAGTGTGATCCTCTGTGTTGATCCGATCCTCCGTATACTTCCACGTCAATCTACAAGAGACATTGAATACACTCAAATAAGCTTATAAAAGCTTAGTAAGTTCATAGGCATAAAACATAAATCTTACCAAATATTTATACACTTATACTATATGCACAATTATTAAGTTCACCTGTCAATCACAGTCATTGGTGAGTTCCCTATATAAACTCACTACCACTTATCCATTTCCATTAATTCTTTTGGGCCCATTTGTCATATATCATTCTTTAACCAAATTAGGGAATGGTAAAGGAAAATTGAGTACTTCACTTTCACTTTGTCATAGTATAACTATGGTCTTGCATATGATCACTTATCACTTTTTAAAATCATAGTCCTGCCACGGTCTTACACTGATCACATTTATCACTTGTCACTGATCAGATAAGTGTAGCTAAAGCTACCACTTATTACTTATCACTTGTCACTGATCAGATAAGAGTAGCTGAGCTACCACTTATCATTTGTCACTTATCATTGATCAGATAAGTGTAGCTGAGGCTACCACTTATCACTTGTCACTGATCAGAAGTACTCAAATCCGACATTCCACTCAATTTGATCATTTATTCGATTTTCAGGTTGTTATTTTATTTTCTATTCATCAATAAATATATTTCATCATACATTATATAATTCATAAAATTAACATATAATCATTAAACTTCAACCATATGAACTTACCTGGGTCGATTTGTAAAATTTGTGAAAATTCAGGGACTAATCAGCTACTTTTTCTTTTCCTCGACTTGCTTCGGGTTCTCGATCTATCATTGTAAAATCATTCATTTATCAGTATTGACTTCATCTTCAACCCGCTTATAAGTAATATTATCTATAATTTAATTGTTTACTTATGTATATTCCAATGTTGTCCATTGGTGTCCTAGTCACTAGATTATTTTTATCTTTAGCTACAGAACTCCAAATTAGGATCCGCTAATTTTATCTGAAACTAAACTCATATATATTCTTATCATAAAATTTTTATAATTTTTGGTTTAGCCAATAAGTACCGTTTATTCTTTAAAGTCACCCCTATTCTGCTGTCTGACAATTCCGACCCTTCTTCACTAAAAATTAATTATCTCTTCCTACAGAATTCGTATGATGTCCATGTTTGTTTCTATTGAAAATAGACTCATTAAGGATTTTAAAAATATAATTTAAGCCCCTAATTAATTTTCTCCAATTTTTTATGATTTTTAAAAGTCAGAACGGGGGATCCGGAAATCATTCTGACATTATCTCACAAAATCTATTATATCTCATGATCTACAATTCCGTTGCTTACACCGTTTCTTCTATGAGAAACTAGACTCAATAAGATTTAATTTCATATTTTTTTCATCTTCTAATTCGATTTCTAAAATTTATGGTGATTTGTCAAAGTTAGACTACTGCTACTGTCCAAAAAATTTCACAGTTCATACAATTCAGTCCTTGCTCAATTAATCCCTCAATGAAGCTAATTCTTCCCAATTAATGATTTACCTTAACATTATAAGTTATTTCACAATTATTTAAATTCAGAATTTCCACATAAAACCCTAACTTCAAACTTTTTCACCTTTAGATCCCAAACATTCACTTTCTATTCAATTCTTTCAATAAAATCAGCATATAAACAATTTAAAACTCTAATTCCATGCTAAATCATCATATAATTCCAGCACATATTCATATCAACTTTCAATTTCTTTCATAGAATCAAAAACTAATGAATTCAACAAGTGGACCTAGTTGTAAAAGTCATAAAAACATAAAAATTTCAAGAAATAATCAAGAATTGAACTTACTTGCAGTAAAAATATGAAAAACCAGCTTAAGAAAACCCTTCTATGGTGTTTTTGCTGATGAGAATGCAGAAAAAATAATGAGAATTCTAGATAATTCCACTTTAGTCCTAGTTTATTAAGTAAATTTTTGCAATATTCCAATTTTGCCCTTAATTCATCAATTTTCCTGCTGATTTCCTGCACCTTGTCGTCCAGCCCAAATAGACCTGGGGTCTATTTGCCTTTTAAACCCTCTTTCTTTTATCATTTAAGCTATTTAATCATTTCCCATAATTTTACATTTGTTACAATTTAATCCTTTTTATTCAATTAACTATCGAAACTTTAAAATTTCTTGACGAAACTTTAATACTAACTTATTAACACTCCATAAATATTTATAAAAATATTTATGGCTCGTTTTAAAAATTTTCAAACTCTCGATATCTCGTTTCTGATTCTAATTTAATTTTTTTATTTCTAGTACACTATTCGCTATTTCAAAAATTTTCCTAACTTCACACTTAACTTATATTCACTAAATTATTAATATATTCTACTCATTTTTCAGATTTAGTGATCTCGAATCACTATTCCGACACCACTGAAAATTCAGGCTATTACAAATTATCATTGTACATATATGTTTACACTCAACCAATATGTTTTTAGACACCTCTATTTTACCTCTCATCATTCAATCATATCAACATTATAAGGCAATCATGCAAACACCACAATACCAAACACAAATTAAATACATGACAAATTTTAACAAAACACCTATAGTCTAACATTTAGTCAAAATAACCTATACATGGCATTATAACCAGAATCAAGTCATCAATAATTACCAATAAAACCAATGGATAGTGTGATATGGCTTTGATAAACTTTCAACTCGTTTGAGCTTCCAATAATCTGTAAAGTAAGTGAATAAAAAAATCGTAAGCAATGAATGCTTAGTAAGGTCGTATAATCTTTAATCATGCTAATTCATTTCAAATATAAAATTTATACATATCCAAAAATAATCCAATATTGTTACCATTATACTCATAATACTATATTCATTAATCACAAGTTAAGTAAATCTATAGTATCACACATATACTTATTACCCAAGCTTAGTAAAATTTTATATAACTTTAACTTTTCCACACTTATTCCATATACATGTCATACAAGTCATATGCATATCATTCAGCCATGGTCACAAATTAGTGCATTTAACCAAAGCCTTTTTCGGATTGAACACATAATAAGTCATTCCATAAGAAATTGCATAATTTAAACCTTACCATTCTCTCATGAGTACTAACTTATTTTCACTTAAATACTTATCATTTCAATACTTCAAATAAATAAACATATTACTATTCAGTTAATAGCTTGGCACTTGCCTAAACATCAAGCAACAACAATAATTAGCATACTTGCACATCTTACATATAAATTCAATATTGATAAACTTATTTTCTCGACATGTCACCATATACATGCTATTCTTGTATCAACATATCTAAGTTAATCACATATTTACATATCACTTTTTAATATATTAAGTAAATATCATTTCATGTCATGTTTCAATATATCAAGTAAATATCTTTTCCAAGTCACGTTTCAATATATATACTGGTAATAACCATAAGTTTTTCAATATTAATTCATTATATTTATAGATCACTCATAGCACATTCAATTTTTATTAAATTTACTATCTCAAATGGCTTTTCACAATTTAATACACAATTCATATGTCTCATTTTCATTTCACATTTGATATTATCAATTACGATTCATAATATCATTTCATTTAATTTCCCCTTTTAACGCGACTCAGACTCTGACGGATACATGAATCCAACCAAAAACACACTAGTTTGGCACCCAATGCCTCATCGGATAATTTGAAGTAGTAATTTGACACTCAGTGTCTCATCGGCTATGCCGAAGTAATTTGGTACTCTTCATCGAATTTATCCGAAGTAACAAGTTTGACACCTAGTGTCTCATCGACTCAAAGTCGAAGTAATCCCTAAACACTTCCAATCCTATGGCATGCCAACTATATCCGACTCGACCCGGTACAATTAATAGGGTTTAAAATAACTTTTCAATTTCAACCAATATTCATTTCAATTCAATAATCACAAATCCTCAACAATTCAATTCAATATCATAGTATCAAATACTCACCTCATTCCACTTACCATACACATGAAATAATAATTACAATAATTAATATTTCATGTACCATCATTTTTATGAATTTCGTGTATATTTAGTTCGATAACAATTCAGAATCATTTATATACATAATTATCAGGAAAGTTTCATATACATAAAATTTTCCATGACACTAGCCAAGTCTTTCCGAATCGAAGAACAACTTACGAATATGAGTATATCGTTTTCTTTGTGCCATAGTCCAACTATGGTTTTACACATGCATTGGCAAGGCCCTGCCATGGTCTTACATTTGTAGTGTCATAACCTAGTTATGGTATTTTCATTAAAATGCAATAGCCAGCTATGGTCTTACATCTAAACATTTCCATGGTCCAACCATGGTCCTATCCGTCAATTCATTCTTTATCACAAACGATGGTACTCAAATCACGCGTTTAATTTAACCCGAACATTCATTTTAAATTCATTATATAATAGTATTCCTTGTTTTTAACTAATAATATAAATAAATACATAATATCATCCATTAATTCAATATAAATATCAAAATTCAACTATATGAACTTACCTGGGGTAGATTGTGGAAGTTGTAATAATTCAATGACCATTCGGCTAATTTCTTTTTTTCATGTTTGTCTTCGGATTCTTGATCTATAATATAAAATTATTCATTCATTAGCATCTAATTCACTTTAAAATTTATACATTTCAATTTTTGAAATTACACATTTACCCCAAATTTTATAGTTTTTACAATTTAGTCCCTTCTCAATTACCCTATCAATTGAGCTAATTTTTCTCAATTGACAATTTACCTAATTATTTTAGGCTACCATACAACCATTGATATTTAGAATTTCAATACCAAACCCTAATTCTTAACTTTTTTCGCAATTTGGTTCTAAAATCAATATCTATCAAAATTACTTAATAAAATCATCAAATAACAAAATTAAAGCTTCAAATCCATGTTAATTCATCATAAACATCCAACACTCATAAATGGTAACTTCCAAAGTTACCCATAAAATCAAAAACTAATGAATTAGATAGTTGGACCTAATTGCAAAAGTCTTAAAAACACAAAAATTACAAGAAAAAAATTTAAATTGACTAACCAATTGAAATTTGAACCAAGAAGTCCCTAAGGCCGTGCCTTCCTTTCTTCTTTCTCTTTTTCCTTTGCTTTTTATTTTTCTTTCTTTTTCGTTTGGTTTTCTATTTTGTTTCTTTCTTTATTTGTTTGTTATATTATTATATAATATAATATATAATATATAATATATATTTATGCTTAAACAGTAAGAATATATATATAATAATATATATAATAAAATAATAAATATCTAACTTATGTCGCCTCAACTTTAAGAATGGCATAATTGTTTCTTTAGTCCCTTTAATTTTTCTTTAATCTATAATTTAACTTTCACCCTATATAAAATTTAGTCCTTATACCTAATTATTTTTAATTCAAGAAAATTCATTTAACTGACACCTAATTAACTATACAATTAGCTTCATAAATATTTATTAAAAATATTTACGAGTTTGATTTATGGGAACGGAGTCTCAAGAATGTAATTTTTTAGTCCTTTTTAATTAATTAACTATCCAAATGTTAAAATTTCCTAACGAAACTTTAATACTAACTCAAAGACGCTCTATAAATATTTATAAAAATATTTAAGGCTCAATTTATAAAATCGAGGTCTCGTTACCCCGTTTTCTACCCAATTTACCTAATAAATTCTCCTAAATCACAAATCATTAATTCAAAAGTCTTCCTAAAATTACACTTGCCTCGTAAATAATAATTATTACAATTTTTAAACTCACTCGTCAGATTTAATGGTCTTGAACCACTGTTTCTGACACCACAGAAAATTAGGCTGTTACACTTATCACCAGTTTGAACTTAGACAATCAATGAACTAATATTTGCTTGTCATAATTTTGCTATGTATGCAAAACATTAAAGACAGAAACACAAAAGATATAATAGTGAAATGTGAAATTAACTTTATCTATTTATTCATTGTTCAAATACATAGAAAGCAATTGCATGTTTACTACAAAATGCACACATTTCCTAATAGGTAGCTCTAATTTTTTATAAGTGTTTCACTGGACCACCAAGGCTTTAAGTAAATGGCCTTCTCCACATATTCCACAAATCGGACCAGTTCAAAAGGGTCAAATGAGCCTCATTTAATCGATTGAATTCCACGGGATGCTCTTTGTGCAATCGTCACGGGCTTTCATCCGCGACTTGTGACATTCACCCCCGCCCATTCTCACAATACTCTTGTTGCATCCTCAGAATGACACCAATATGACTTACCTCGGAACGACTCCAATGTGACTTCTCTTGGAACTTTCTTGATGCCTCGATTGATTCCTGACTAGCTTCTCTATCAGGTAGTCCCGCCCCTAGAAACACTTACCTTGGCTTTCGTCATCTCCTAACTTAAATTGTCTCTCTTTTTTGGAACATCTCATTCACAAGAGTCCACCGCTCTTACTTGCCTACATTGGGACTTGCCTCTATCAGGATCCCCTTGATCCACACAAATAGGTTTCGACACACTCACCTTGAACATTGGGTTAACCTTGAGTATTCTTGCCAACTCTAGTTTGTAAGCCTCTCGTCTAAAAGGGCCCTTATGTCTTTGCAAAGTCAACATTAAATAAGTGTTTGAGATGTACCTTGCTTGTTGCATATGTTCCTTTCAACTGCGCAAATTGTACCACTACTTTTCTCCTAAAGTTTGATGCACAACCCACCTCTCTTATAACTGGAAGCCCCATTGATGATTCAATAGGCTTCAAATCAGTTTGTCAAACCTTTAGCCTTTCCAAGGGGGCCTCTGTAACACTCCGATCTATCAAGTTAATATTCTTCCCACAATGAACATCTTCAATTAACTAGATTGCCAACAATACCTTGGTCCCTCCCCTCATGTCCCAACTTATCGACATAATGCATTATTGTCGAGTATCCAAGATATGCATGCAATCCTAAAAAAGAACCAACAGAGCATTAATCTTGTTAAGAAAATTTAAGTCAAGAATATAGTCGTAATCATCTAAGTGAATTACCTCAAAATCTTCCATACCTTTCTACTGACCGATCTGTAGCTCCACTTCTTGTGCTATTCCTGTAATTGAAACCTCTTAGAAATTTACAGTCTTGATCCTCTTGGTCAATTTTCTAACTGATATACTAAGTTTACCCACAAATTTCTCTGATATAAACAAGTATGATGCCCCTTTATCAATAAGAACACTCTTTCTTTAACCTGCGATGTTGATGTTCATATACATCAACCCTTTCTACTTGCAACCCCTATTTGCTTTCACAAAATTAAGTATCATTAACCCAAGATTTGAATTCCTACTCTCATTGGGCTCTATTTTCTCTCATTTATTGATTGTGGATCATTTAGATTGCTCTATATAATCTTGCATTCTATGCGGATTACTACATAAGAAGCACTCTACTTGCTTCTTTTCATTCTCTTTACCTCTCTTGGCTTCAACACCATGTACAATCCAACCAAGCCTCATTGGTGCTTTTTCTGATTCATCATCCCTTTTTATGCAGAAAATATGGATTGTTTTAAATAGTCTCTTACTATATGTGAACCGTCACAGAAGAAGAATTGTATCTCTTTCTTCTTTTCCTTCAGGTTGTTGGGTTTCCCCTTCCCATTTCATGGTTTCCCATTTCTACTATTATTGTTGCACTCAACTTGACTTTTTTCATCTTCCCCACTATTTCCCTTCTCTTTGGGTTGGGAAAACTTGAACTTCCCTTTCCTCGAGACAAGATTGATCAAGGGCTTTGCTACGATCATAGATTTTAACAGTTTTTAGACCCATAAACATTCCAATTCATGTTTAACTCATGACTTCAACCCATCCATGAAATAGAAGAATGCTTCTTTCTCACTCAAATTAGGGATTTAGAGTATCGATTCACTAAACTCCTTCACATACTCTCAAATTGTGCTTTGTTGCTAGAACTAGTGCAACTTAGATCAACCTCCTTTTTAGCATATTGGGGATAAAATTGCTTCTTAACCTTTTTCTGGAACTCCTTCCAAGTCTCAATTGCAGCCTGACCATGCTTTTCATTTGTGGACCTAAACTGCCACCATAAAAGAGTGAAAATAGTAAAATATCTAACAATAGTATTTACCTTAGCATCGTCATCCTTGATGCCCACAACACAGAAGATTGCTCCATCTTCCACAGGAAGTTATTCACCTCTCTTGCAGACCTTGCCCCCTTAAACTTTTCAAGTTAAGGTACATCTATCTCAAGGTTTAGTGTTGCACCCAACACTCCTCTACCCATGGTGGCTTGACACACAACAAGCTCTCCTTCGAACTCCTTAATTCTTGTGCTCAAAGCCCTCTTCGTGGTCATTGCTTCCTCCTTCAAAGCCCGCACCATGGCCTCAAGAGCATCACCCTTTACTGTCAGCTTATCCGTGGTGGAATTAAGCACCCCTCGCATCTCTTCCACATTGGAACCGAAAGGCTCCAATATAGATTCCATTAGTTTCTATTCCATTGAGTCCAATTCTGCTATGCGTCCCTCGTGTAACGTCCTCTAACCCCTTACCGTCACCGGAACAGGGTTACGAGACATTACCAGTCAGTACAGTACAGTACAATACAGACATTAATTAAATATAAACGTTCAGACTCATCATAATTTTAAGATGTCGTCCCTTTAATGGGCCCTCGCGGTCTAATATGAACAGTAAAATCAATTTGGAACTAATTTTGAATTACTACGAATTTTTCTTTCAAATTTCAAATTCATACTATATACCATTGCCAACCATAATTTACTTTTTTTATCAATACTTTCACAACCTAAATGACTCTCATAAGACATCCTAAGTACATGCCATTACCAATACTCAACATACTTTACCTCATTGAATTCGGGATCGGCCTGGGATGCTGATTCAACAGTCTAACCTTAACCTGCGCACGGAAACAAACCGTATGCTGAGTATACACTCATTGGTATTTCTATAATCCGAACACTTAAACAATTATAAAACATATTAATTTTTATATATTGAACTATTCAAACTCAATGAGTATTCAAACATTCACTTTCCAACCAATGTTTTGGTCTACTTTAAATTCAAAATCATTTATTATTTTTCAATAACAATTAATCAATCAGTAATATTCATTAACAACCAGTCAATCAGAACGATTATTTATTCAGTAACAGTCAGTTATTCGGTAAAAATCAATTATTCAATAATAATCAGTTATTCAGTAACAATTAAATTATTCAGTAACAGTCGATCTTTCCAGTTCCTTTATTTACCTCTATTAACATGACTCGGACTCAGACGGATACACGGATCCAACCAACACACCAATACGGCACATAGTGCCTCGTCGGCCGAAGCCAAAACAGTAACAGTAACAATAGCAATACGGTACACAGAGTACCTCATCGGAACAAATCCGGAACAGTAACAGTACGGTACACAGAGTACCTCATCGGAACAAATCCGAAACAGTAACAGTAACGGTAACAGTAACAATATCTGACACACAAAGTGCCAAATCAGTAACAGTAACGGTAACAGTAACAGTAGTCGGCACATAAGTGCCTGATCAGTAAGTCGGCAAAAACCCGTACTCTTTCATATCGTATGGCATGCCAACTATATCCAACTAGCCTGACTAGTTAATAGGGTATTTAATTCACTTTTCAGTTTTCAATTAATTCATATTTTAATTAATTAATTTTTTTTTTCAATTCAATATAATTCCATTCACTTTTCACTAATAAATATTCAATTTCACAATAAACACATGTTCATAATTATTTCACCACATTTTCAAATCAAATCATTTCAATAAAAACACAATACCAATAATTCATACTTTAGTTATTTACCATAACATTCAATTAAAATACAACAATTATTAATTAAATTCACCCTTCAATTTCAATCAATATTCATTTTATCTCAAATAATTTAATCAATGCACCTACCATACATAATAAATAAAAAATTCAATAATTAAATATTAAATTCGGGTTATAGAAATACAAACCGAAATTTTTGAGCTAACTTCCGTTGACTTTGTCTTGTCCTTTCTTAGCCGAGATTTCCGGTACCACATTGACTATGAAATTAATACAATTCATAATCATTAATACATTACTAATTTATATCTTGAGTTACAGAATTCTAAATTAAGATCCGCTAATTTTTCCTAAAACTAGACTCACAAATCTTCTTACCATAAAATTTTCAAAATTTTTGGTTTAGCCATTAAGTACAGTTTATTCTTTAAATTCACCCCTATTCTGCTGTGTGACAGTTTCGACCCTTCTTCACTAAAAATTAATTATCTCACAGTACAGAACTCAGATAATATTCCTGTTGATTTCTCCTGAAAAAAAACTCATTAGGGATTCTAAAAATATAACTTTAAGCCTCTAATTATTTTTCTCAAATTTTTGGTGATTTTCCAAAATCAGAACAGAGGAACCCGAATTCATTCTGACCTTATCTCACAAAATTCATTATATCTCATAATTTATAATTCAATTGCTTATACCGTTTCTTCTATAAGAAACTAGGCTCAATAGGATTTAATTCCATATTTTATTCATCCTCTAATTCAATTTCTAAAATTTTTGGTGATTTTTCAAACTTAGACTACTGCTGCTGTCTAAAATACTCTTAGTGCAAAATGTTAATTTTCTACTTTTAATTTCAATTTAATCCTAACTAAATTCACTTACTTTTCTATCTTAATTCATACTTTATTTCTACTCAATTTTTAACCAAACTTAGACAAAATTATCTATTTTTCATCATAAAATCGTAATTTCAAAATTCTTTCAATTTAGTCCTTAAAGCATAAAACTTATGAATCACTTTACAATTCAATCCTTATTTCATTTCTAACTTGAATTTCTATCAATTTAGCCCTTAATTCATCATTTTACTCAACATGAACATTATCTAGAAATCTAATAACTTTCAAAATATCAACTTAATTTCATCAAAATCTTGTTCCAAAGCTTCTAAAACATCAAAATTAAGTAAAAATGGCTAAATTGACTTACCAATTAAACTTTCAAACCTTGAAATCTCAAATTTCCCTTTTCTCCCTTTCTTTCTTTTCTTTCCTTCCTTGCTCTCTGTTTCGTTTCATTCTGTTTCTTTTCTATCTTTTTTTTTCATTTCTTTTTCTTTTGTTTTACTTTATATATATATATATAATATGTTAACTTAATAAATATCTAATTAATATCAAATATTTATTTTACATTTGTATCCATTTATTATCCACACACTTGTCATAATTTAATATATTTATTACATAAAAATCTTATAATATAAATATTTAATTAATAAATATCTTTTATAAATAATAAATATCTACTAATAATTAAATATACATATTACAAATGTATGTATTCAATTTATTACACATGTATTTTATAATTACCACACATTTGTCACTATTTTAATTTATTTCATAATATAATATAATATTAATATTAATTAATAATTATAGCAATAATTTAATATTTAAATAAATATTTATTTATTATCAAATACTTGTATTACAAATGTGTATATTTTTTTATTTATACACTTATATCATATCATTTTCATACACTTGTCTTTCTTTTATTTATTTATCATATATATCAATTTAATAATAATAAATACATTAATACTTACTTAAATAATAAGTAAATACATACATGTATTACAAATGTATGTACATTATTTATCACACATGTATTTTATTTTTATCACACACTTGGCACTCACTTTGGCTTTTTTGCTTATTTAATCCCCTCAATTTTCTTTATTCTATAATTAAACTTTCACACTTCATTCAATTTAATCATTTTATCCATTTATCCTTAATTAAGCTAAACTTACTTCATTAAACTCTAATTAATCACTCGACTAACTTCATAAATATTTTTAATAATTATTTACTAATCCATTTTTTCAAAAACGGAGACCCGAATATACATTTTTCTGATAACCTTAAAATTCGGGTCGTTACATTTCTCCCCCCTTTATAAATTTCGTCCTCGAAATTTACTTGAGAGAGGTGGGGGTATAAATACAAAGATCTCGCTGTTTCTCTCGGTTCCCGTATTGCTTCCTCAATATTTTGACATTACCGCTTAGGCTAGTATCTCAACCGACTCTTTTTCATACTATAGATTACATCAAATCTCAATATCCTTTGTCAATATAACATGCAAGAGATCTGATCTATATCATCTTCTGAGCTTCAAATCATGAAAAATTATCATAAACTTTCTGTAACTTCAAAAGCAAAACCAAACAATATTTTACCGGTCCGACTTTTCTACAACTTCACATAGCCCAACAGAATAAGAACTTAATTTCTCTTTCAACCCGATCTTCAAAATTTTCTTCCAAAGTGAATCTCTAAGAAATACCATATCACTAACAAAATACACAATATCCCAACGTTTCAAGTCTATATATAATTTCTGACTGAGAAAAATGCTTTTAGTCTATCTCGAATCACTTTCGTTCAATTTCCATATAGAATTTCCGATAATCAAATACTGTTTTTAAACTATCTCGAATTATTTTCATTTTTATTTAGTTTCACGAATCAACCAGCTCCGTATATTCTTTTCTCATAGTATTCAATCAGATCCCATGTAGTTTTATATTCATAATCATTTAGAACTTCATACAGTGCTGAAAACTGTTATCACGTACCCAGAACTTCTTGTACTTGTTCTATAATCAGAGTATAAACCACGTATCTCAATCAGAAATAATAGAAACCACCATACCATGTAATCTGATAATCTCAAAAACCTATATTTTAGACAATTATTAAGTAAGAAATGTATTCATACCTGAATAGAATATGCAGACTTTGCCATACCTTCGACGATTGTTCAAATACCGTCTTTCTTTTTTTGAAGATCGAGATAATTCCAATTCAAACCCATAGAAATTATATCCCATTTCCATTTTGATATCCTTTCTAGTTGTAACAATTCTGAAGGTATCTGTATTTGATATAAACATTTACATACAATTTCAAAGTATTGCTTTTCTTTTCCCAGTCTTCAACACATCTGTCTCAAATCACTGTACATCTTATTCTTCCAGAATGCATAGACATAGTACTACTATAATTTCACGCAAATTCTCCTGTATAAGTTCTGAATCCCTCTGTTCAGCTTTTATTTCTAAATTGCAAACAACAATCATATCCAATCCGTAATGTTTAGTCAGAAATCATCTGTACACTATACCCATTTAACCGATAACTTATTACCACATTTCTGAGCTTCGCAAATCTGCTATAAAGAAATCGGTTTAACCTTTATCTCTACCAAAATTGATCCATCTTCAGATGATAACAGTCAGATGTTCATAGCTCATAACACAAAACAAAGCTTTCAATTCTGAATATACATACATTCATTTGTCTTTCTTGGATGATAATTAATTATCATATCTTGATCTTTTAATGCAAAAACAATAACTACCACGTCCGAATCAAGTATCAAATAATTCTTCCCATGTGATTCTAACATTTCGTAACATAAACCATTAGTTCACTTTTTTTTTGCATCAAAACACTGCTATCTCTGTAAATCACAAGTTTCTTTACCGAGTTTCAGACTGAACCAGAACTAGTGCTTCAGTTAACTGAGCTTTCAACTAATCAGAACCTTGCTAACGTCTATCAGATCAGTCTAATTCCACATCTTTCTGTAATAACCGACTAGTTTTAGAAAACCTCTGATTTCAAATATATTTTTCACTATCATCTCAGTCACAAAATCTATAGCACATTCAACTTCTTCAATCAACAGTAGTTCGGGCAACTCTTCTGGAAACATATCAGAATTCTCTCGCACTATTGCCACTGATTTAAACCTTAACTTAAATACTTTAATATTCAATACATAAATAAGGTAAATACCATGAACCTTTTTCTGGCACACTTCTGTGTTGACATAATTAATATCACAATAAACAAATCATTCAATCTTCTCTTGTTCAAAACAAAACATTTCATCATCCTGATCTTGCAACATATTATACTTCTGCTTATAATTTATCTCAAACATAATGCAAAATTAACCATTCCATTCTCAGAATCACATCGAACAATAATAACATCAAATCGATCAGAAAATAGTACCTTAGTATAATTATCAGATAGTTCATGCAGATTCTATTAATCAATAAATACTGACCTGAAAATTTGATACTTCAACCAAAAATTCAGCGAACTCAATAGGCAAATCTTTAATGGATGCTGTAATGACATCCGACAGAGAAATATCTTCTTTTATACGATTAACATATGCCGTGGCTGATGTTCATGCTCCAGATTTTTCAGTGAAGTCCTTTATCACACTTCGACTATCACCCGTATTTCCAGAGTTACAGAGTAATCTGCCTCTGATAGCTGTGTTATTGGTCTTGAATTCTGAATAATATCTTTTCAATCTTTCTTCGAGCAATCACTAAAATAATATTCAAAAGAATCATATCTAATCACATATTCCACTCTTTATTCTACATTCTTCCGCTTTATGTCTCCATTTAAACCATCTTCAAACCACTTGTACATTATAGTTTCTATCGGAATATACCCTCTGATATATTTATTTAATTAAACAAATTCCCTTCATACTCAGTTACAATCATATAACCCTGTTTAAGCTTCAAGAAGCCTTTTGCATCCCTGATCAAGAAATCTCTGACTGATATATGTATATTTCTTTCAGGACTCAATTCAGAAAGTTTCAAATAACCCTTTCATAGTCACAGCATAAATCAATATTTTCCACCACTAATAAATTGAATCTTTTAGTATAAATACCATACCTTCCTAACATTTATTCGGCAAACAAAACAATTCATTTATAGCCCTGATAATATTCTCTAACCAGATTTCATTTCTTTCAAAATCATTTTCAGCTATAATTTTCAATTCTTCAACACTATATGTACCGATTATTAATAGCAGATATCTTACCCGTTCAGACAAATTCTGTACCTTGAAGCACTTCAGGAACCGATTGAGAAACAGGAGGGGCAAATATCATAACAGATACAGTTTCTTCTATTCACTGAAGAGCATCGGTTATAATTCTAAACAGTTACATATTATCTCTTTCTCTATTATTATATTATTCAACACACACTCAATGGACACTCAGTGGTTAATTAATCATTAAGTTATTACTCAGTGTTGTCAATTCAGTTTTTATCTAATTCACGAGGTTTTTCATTTTAAGTATACATTTCAAGATCAATACTATCAATATTTTCATCTAACATTTTCACTACAAAACAGAGACAAACAAATATATCAGCATCCGGTCCCGATTCAATTTCAACTCAATTATGGCGTGTACCTCTAGACTCAATTCCGAGCTCGATTTAGCCTGAGAATCGGCTAAACTTAATAGCTCTGATACCATTACTGTAACGTCCCCTAACCCCATACCATCTCCGGAACAGGGTTACGAGACATTACCGGTGAGTACAGTACAATACAGACATTAATTAAATATAAACGTTCAGACTCATCATAATTTTAAGATGTCGTCCCTTTAATGGGCCCTCGCGGTCTAATATGAACAGTAAAATCAATTCGGAACTAATTTTGAATTATTACAAATTTTTCTTTCAAATTTCAAATTCATACTATATACCATTGCCAACCATAATTTACTTATTTTATCAATACTTCCACAACCTAAATGACTCTCATAAGACATCCTAAGTACATGCCATTACCAATACTCAACATACTTTACCTCATTGAATTCGGGATCAGCCTGGGATGCTGATTCAACAGTCTAACCTTAACCTGCGCACGGAAACAAACCGTATGCTGAGTATACACTCATTGGTATTTCTATAATCTGAACACTTAAACAATTATAAAACATATTAATTTTTATATATTGAACTATTCAAACTCAATGAGTATTCAAACATTCACTTTCCAACCAATGTTTTGGTCTACTTTAAATTCAAAATCATTTATTATTTTTCAATAACAATTAACCAATCAGTAATATTCATTAACAACCAGTCAATCAGAACGATTATTTATTCAGTAACAGTCAGTTATTCGGTAACAATCAATTATTCAAAAATAATCAGTTATTCAGTAACAATTAAATTATTCAGTAACAGTCGATCTTTCCAATTCCTTTATTTACCCCTATTAACATGACTCGGACTCAGACGGATACACAGAAAAAAAGAAAAAAATTAAGGTTCATGCTATTATTTTTTTAATGCTTCAATTAGTAAGTGTTTCGATCCTCATTTTTAGTAATTTTTATATTTTTTGGACTCGTATTAGCTTAATCTAACAAGCTCGAGGATTGACTTGTAAAAATGTCAAATGATATGGATTGTATCATTGTTGAGTTGAGTTGTTTTCTTGAAGCTTTTAAAAGATTTCTAAGTTTTCTTGTTAGATTGGACAATCTTGTAAAGTAGTTTTTGATGATTTTAATGTTTAAGGACTAGATTGATAAAATGATAAAATTGCTTGTACTTGAAAGGAAATAAATGCAAGTAGGGGCTGGTATGAGGCCATGGAAGAACCGGCTAGGTTTTGGTGTAAAAGGAAATGGGAAAATTTCATGTTTGGGGCTTATGGATTAAATTGAATAAAGGTGAAAAGTTTACGGTAATTTTGTAAAATATTAACAAAATACTAAATTGTATAGAATGATTGATTTTGGCAGTTGATTTTATTAATTCAATGAAACTATTGTTTTAGATCACGAGCGTGTTGACAATCGTGCAAAAGAAAAGATTGCGGAGTAGTTCCTATGCTTTTGCGATTACTGCAAACCATTCTAGTAAGTTCGTTTTATGTATATGCATGGTTATATTCAATTCCTTGTTAATGATATAATCTTTTAGTTCTATTTTTTATCATTATTTAAATGTTGAATTGTATTATATATTCAAAAGTAGTGTTATTCAGGCTTAGTGCCTAGCAAGATTAGTGACGGTTTTATTCAGGCTTAGTGCCTAGTAGGCTTTGAGCCGGTGTAGTAAATGTTAATGTCTTTTGGAAATTTGGTAATTGATAGTAAATGAGTTGACTTATCGAACTTACTAAGCTTCCTTATGCTAACTCGTTTAATTTGATTTTGTAGGACTCCTGGAATCGTAGCATTGATTGGATCAAATTGGAAGCTCACACACTATCATCTATACCTTGGTAGTCATTTTTTGCTTGTTTTGAATTTGGTTAAAAGTGGCATGTATTAAGAAGAGTCTTGTGGTACTATCATATTTTTTGGTGGAACTAAATGTTATAAATGGTCATTTTGATTTTGATTTTGTTGGTGTTTAGGTTGTTTGATTATTTACATGTAGTACCAATGAGAGCAAATTGGTTAGTTGACGGAAATAGGTTGTAAATGTATGATTTTACAATAATGCTTGATACAATTGTGGTGCCTTTGAATGACATGTTGGTTAGATGAATTAGGATGTTTGAAATGGCATGTTTAGGTGTCTTTCAGTGATGTTTAGACCCCTTGAATCATGTCCAAATGGTATGGATGGTTAGGTATGAATTGGACTTGAAATGACTTAATTGTAGGTAAATTTTTGGGTTCACACGGCTTGGGACATGAGCTATCACACAGCCATGTCAAATTCTATTGTCTCAAGTCAGTGAGTTACACAGCCTAGCACACAGCCTGGCACAAGACCGTGTGTGTCAACTCAAAGAGTTACACAACCTGGTACATGACCTACGACACGGTCGTGCGACCTTACTCGGTGAGTTACACGGGTGAGGACATGGGCTGGGACACAACTGTATGTCCCTTGTTTAAATATTACATAGCCTGGCCACACGATCTTATCACCCCTGTTTTCTAATTTTCACAACTTTTTGTTAAAACTTCTGTTTTGTTTCAGTTTAGTCCTGAATTGCTTTTAAGCTATTTTTAGGGCCTCAAAGGCTCGAATTAGGGACAAAATGCTTATGATTGATATGATTTTGGATTAGATGAATCTATTTAAAGATATGATGTTAAATGATTTTTAATTGATCGATAATACTCTGTAACCCTAATTTAGCGACAAAGATGGGTTAGGGGTGTTACATTTAGTGGTATAAGAGCTACGACTTAGACAATTCTCAGACTAAAAGTAGAATGTATAGAGTCTAGAAATACATGCCACTTATTAACTGATGATAGTGTGATGGCTTTTGATTATTTTTGAAATGTTTATATAGATAAAGGATGCCATATGGATCCAATCAAGCAAATTCCAATGAGGTAGAATGTTTTATTCTAGCTACTGATGAAAGTAGTACTTGAAATGAGCTCAGATTATAAGAGCCCGGAGATATGGCACCGAATACTTTTCTCCACATAATGCACGAGATGTATGAGGCATACTTAAAGTTAAATTCAGCAGCTCAACAAAGTTGTTCCCTCTATCTTCAAAGTTCGACTCAACAAAATGTTCTGAGAATTACTATAGATAAAGTTAGAAAATGTGGTGCCATGGAATTTTGTGGTAATGTGGACGATGATCCAACCAAAGCCAAGTATTGGTCAAAGCATACTGAAAGGGTGTTCGATGAAGTGATGTGTTCTCTAGAGGATTGTGTACGATACACAGGGTCATGGTTAAAAGAAGAGGCATTTCAATGGTAGTCCAAGTTAACATCAGTAGTATAGAAAGAATGAGTCAACTGGGATTTCTTTAAATCTGATTTTCATAAGAAGTATATTAGAAAATGATATCTGGAGTGAAAGAAAAAAGAATTTCTTGAACTAAAACAAAGGAATAGAACCATGGTCGAGTATGAGAGACATTTTGTACAGCTTAGTAAATATGTTCGTGAGATTGTACCTTCAGAAGAATACATGTGTGTACATTTTGAAGATAGATTAAATGATGAAATCAAAATGTTAGTTGAAGCCATAGAGATACGTATGTTTGTGATTCTGTCTAATCGAGCCCAAAAGATAGAAGAAATTTATCTTAACAAAAGACGAAATGAGGTGAAAACCAATGATTTTGGCAAACGCATTGGGTCTAAAACTTTCTCTGGTTCTCCATAAAAGAAGCCAAGGAAATCCAATAATAGATTCTCAAAACCATCAGAATTTCAGGGAAGGTATCGTTCAAAGCAGAATGGCAGGAAAGCTCCAACTCCTTCGGTGGCTAGTACGGGCAGTGTGTGAAATACCAACAGGACAGAGTGCATATATATGAACTACGCTAGTGATAAAAAAGAATTTACCTATTGAGTCCACTGGTTCCGTCATCAAAGTCACGAACCCTTTAGGTCCTCGTGTTATAGTTGACTTAGTATGCAAGCAATGCCCATTATAAATTCAATGTTATAACTTTCCCGCTAATTTAATGTTTTTACCTTTTAATAAGTTTGATGTCATTTTAGGAATCGACTGGTTGAATTTACATGATGCTGTCATTAATTATCAATGGAAAAGGGTTGATATGATATGTTTCGATGGTGAGATAATTCCTATTAGATTTTATAAAACCGATGGTATTTGAAGTATGATCTCGGCAGTGAACGCGCAGAAACTAGTATGGAAAGGTTGTGATACGTTTTTAGCTTACATTCTAGACTCTAAAGTGCCAGAGAAGAAGGTGGATCAAGTATCAACAGTATGCAAATTCTCAGACGTATTTCCTAAAGAGCTACTGAGATTGCCGCCAGAGCGGTGGAAACACAGAAATTTATGCATTTTTACATATGTTTTTAACTCAAAATCATACAGTTTCGATAAAATTATTGTCGAAAAATAATTAATTTTTATAAAATAATTAAAGTTCACTTAAAATATGAACATGTTGAATTTTATTTAATTTTATAATTAATTTTGATGAATTTTGGTTATTTTCGACATATTTGCACATAGGGCGAAAAATAGCTCGGCAGACACTGCTAGAAGTACAAAACCAATAAGCAATTTGAAGTACCGAGGCAAACTAAATTTCAGCCTAAAACGGTCCAAATTTATATGTATTAATTCATAATATAATTAATTTTAATTTATATCCAATTTAATTTGGGTTAATAAATTATTATTAATTAATTATCAAAAAATGGTCCAATTGAATCGAACCGAGTGAACTGAACCATCCAAGAAATGGACAGCCCAAAACCATCCCAAGAGCTGACCCAAATCAGCTTATTAGCTGATCATTTAAGCTTGCAAAGAGGCCCTTGAAGACTTGTTCAAGTGTCATCCAAACCTCCCCACAATTGGTGGCTTTGTCAATATGCCCCAAGCCAAATTTAGCAAAGTTGAAACCATCAACCTTGCCACATGTGTGGCCGACCAAGTTATGGCTCTTAGGCTGATAATTTTAGCAATTTTTAGAAGCCCTCTTCAGCTATAAAAACCCCCTTAGGCTGGTTATTTGAAACGCACCTCAATTCATTCACATCTTTTCTCTCTTCTCTCCACTTTCTCTCTTCTTTTTCATTCTAAATTCTCTTGCTCTCTTGCCGATTTCCTCCCTTGGAAAAGGGATGTTCATCAGCCATTTTGGAGCAACATTGAAGTGTTCGTAGCAGCTGTGATCAACAAGGACAACAAAGAACGAAGAATGGAGCAAGCTAGTCAAGCCACGGAAAAATACCGGATTTGATTCTTGTTCCCTATCTCTTTAATTTTTGTTGTTGTTATGATGAACATATCTATGAATATTTATGTTGTTGGAATGGTTAATTTAATCAATTTAGCTTGAATTTAATTCATGTTAGGTTGATTGCATTTTGTCGTTTTAAATTGTTAAAATTGTGTTTATGTTGTTATAGGCCTCGGTAAGATGCTTGATTAAGTAAAATCATGACTAAGTTATTCTAGCATTACAATTTTTAGGTAACTAATGAATTAATTATTTAAACGGATTGAAATTGTAATTAATAGACACAGTATTTAATCAGTGCATGTTTAATCATCTAAGGTAGCTGAGGGTTAAATTAGCAACGGTATCTGACGATACAATTGCCTTGCATAACTTGTAGGATTATTGTGATTAAACTGTTTCAAGATAAGGATACTTTATTACCTCACATAGTCTTTTATGTGCTTATTAAATCGAGTTAATTGTTTGAATTGACATAGGGATATGTTTAAGAGATTATTTCAATTTAATAATTATGTATGTGCTATAACATATTTGTCTATTAAGATTTGTGTAATTGATTGAATTGACATAGGGATATGCCCAAGAGATGAATGGATTTTGGTAGGTGAGTATGTTCATAAGTTAGCAAATTACCGAGTTGCCGTGAATTTATTCGTAACAATATAAACATGAGTTTTATAATTCTAAGATAAGAAATGCAATTAATCCAACACAATTATGTCATCTTGATTAAACTCGTATTTTAAAATCGTGCATTTGATATTTATTTATTTAGTTACTTTGTTTAAAATCTTAGTTTTTAATCACCCTCTTCAAAGAAAATAATTTTCTTCACCAAAGTGTTTTAAATAGCATTCATAAATAACTCTTTTCACAGTCCCTGTGGGTACGATAACTTGACGTTTACTTGTTACTTTATTACTTGTTGCGATGGTGTACACTTGCACATTTTCGTCGTTCCATGTTTTTGGTGCCGTTGTCGGGGACTGTTATAGAAGACATTATTTGTGAAATTGTTAATTTTTCATTTTGGTCTTTTTTTTGTTAAATTTTAGTTCGATTTTTTTTGTGTGTGTTTGTTTCAAGTGTTTATGAGTATTGATCAAATTATTGACTTACTTCCCGTAAACCCTGAAATTGAAAGGAGTTTTTGACAAATGAGAAGACAAGTGAACCAAAGAAGGACCGAAGATATGAATTTCGAAATTCCAAACCAAAATCCAGAAGGAACATTCGCTTATAATACTTACAATCTGATCATTGTTGCTGATGATAAAACCTGTGCCATTCAACAATATGCCATTCCTCTATTCAACAAGCTCAATACGAGTATTAGGAGACCCAATATTGAGGCACAAAAATTCAAGCTAAAGCAGGTCATGTTCCAAATGTTGCAAAATATGAGTCAATTTAGTGGGATTCCTACTAAAGATCCACATTTTCATCTTCAGCTATTCATGAAAGTGAGTGACTCATTTAAACTAGTCGGGGTGACTAAGGATGCCTTAAGACTGAGATTATTTCCATACTCCTTAAGAGATAGAGCACGAGCGTGGTTGAACTCCCTACCATCCGGTTCTGTAACTACATGGCAAGAGTTGGTTGAACGTTTCTTAATGAAATATTTCCCTCCATCTTTAACCGCCAATATCTGAAATGAAATCACTTCATTTCAGCAACTTTATGGAAAATCTTTATCTGAGGCATAGGAGTGGTTTAAGGAGTTACTACGAAATTGCCCTCATCACGGCATTCCTTTCTACGTTCAAATGGAGACTTTCTATATTGGTCTCAATATTCATACTAGAATGATGCTTAAGAGATTATTGAAAGAATTTCTAGTAATAACTATCAGTGGCCAACCAACCGAGTAGCCTCAGAAAGACGAGCAGCAGGAGTACATAAAGCAGACACACTTGCTTCTTTGGCAGCCTAGGTATCCTCTATGTCTTCTATGCTTAAGAACATAACTATTAATGGTTTCAATGGTAATCTGACAGGTCAGCAATTGAACCAATTCGAGAATATTTCTTGTGAATACTGTGGAGATGGTCATTTCTTTGAAAATTGCCCATCAAATCAAGAGTCAAATTATTACATGGGAAATCAGAATTGGAATGGTCCGCAATCAAATTTTTACAACTCTTCATGGCAGAATCATCCAATTTCTGCATAGAGTAATCAATGGGCAGACCATAACAACTCTGTTATGCCATTTCTACCAAATTATTCGTCGGAATATATTCAACAAGTGCAACAACCCCCACCAACTAAATCTTCAAGTGATCTTGAGAATCTGTTGAAGGTATACATAGCGAGGAATGATACCACTTTAAGAAATCTGGAGAATAAAATGGGTCAACTAACCAATGAAATTCAAAATAAACCCTAAGGCATTTGGCCAACACAGAAAATCCAAAAATTTTGGGCAAAGAACATTACAAAACAGTCTCTTTGCCAAGTGGAAAGACATTGGAGCCCAATGTGGTTAAGGTTCAAGATGAGCCTGTTCTAGCTCAAGAAAAAAAGGAAGTTCAACGAAGTGTTGAAACTCCTGTATCATAGAAGTTAGATTCAGTGATCCTTGATGAGGTAAACTCTAAACTAGTTAGTTCTGATTATCTAACACCCTTATCAGATGCAAAAAAATTTCCACAGAAGAGTTGTTCGGTTAAAGCTAAGATTCCACCATTGCCATATCCTCAACGATTCCAGAAGTAGCAACGAGATAGTCAGTTGAAAGAAATTTTTGATAACAAGGTAACTTTTAATGACTTCGATGTTGTTAAATCCCTAAATGTAGTTGAAGACTGTTCTACTATTTCCAAGATGGAATCGCTAGCTTCTACAGAGTTGGAGCTCAATTCTATAGATGATCTGTTAGAATGTATTCTGCTAGCGGATTCGCTAAGTGATAATGAAGACGAGGAATATTTGGCTTTGTTAGAAGTTAAAACAAAGAGATTCACTCAATAAGTTCCACTGGAATCATTGGAGTTATTATCTCGGGAGTACACACAACCAAAAGTGTTGATTGAAGAGTCAGCTAAATTGGAACTGAAGATTTTGTCTCCTTGTTTGAAATATGACTATTTGGGTCTGTCTTCGACTTTTCCTGTCATTATTTCAGTTGAGTTCACCAAAGATCAAGAAGAAGAGGAACTTGAGATTTTGGAAAGGCACAAGAAGGGTACTGGATGGATTATTTCACATATTCGAGTCACGGGTTGGAGGATTTGTAAGAATTATAGGAAGTTAAACAAGGCTACCAGGAAAGGTCATTACGGGTTTTCTTTCCCTAATAAGATGTTGGAAAGATTTGATGGGAAAGAATATGATTACTTTCTAGATGATTATGGTTGGTATGACAAATGGCCATTTGACACCACCATGGTCAATGACGGTCCTAAATAAAATGGAGGGAGTTATCGTCACTTTCTCTATTATTATTTTATATTTTTTTCCTCATTTGGATAAAATGGTAAACTTAGATAAAATTTTCTTTAGTTCATTACATTAATTAAAACTTTGTCTAGAGATTGGGACTTAAGCGGGACTATACATGACCCCTCCAGTCTTTCCTAGGAGTTTAATTTAATGTAATTTTTCAAAAAAATATTTTCCTAAGTACCCCAAAGAATTTAAGTATTTTTTTGCTAAATAAAGGGTCAACTTTTAACCAAGCCCTAATTTCTTTGAGTTTTTTTTTTATTTTTAGTACAGGAGCTTAGGATCCAAAAAGGAGTTGTCATTGGGCTCAAGACACTACTAAGAAGGGAAATATTCAACCCTTTTCCACACAAACCTATAGCCCTTACCTTGGTCCACCACCACTCCTAAGTAGCCCAAAAGTGCATCTCACTTAACCCCTTAATGTTGCAGCCTTTAACTCCCTGAATCACCACCCCAAAAACCTTCATTCAAAGTCACCAACTACCGCACCTAAACTATCCTTAAAACCGCCACCCTCTTCAACTCTAAACCTTACCCTTAGCTACTCACCCACCTGCCTAAAATTGAAACCACCCTTAACAGATTTCCTAAGTTCGACGCTAAGAGTCCCTTTTATCTAGCACCATTCCATGAAGTGAACAGTTTGGTATAGTGGCTATGCTGCAACACATGTAGTTACAGCAACAAGATTACTAGATATACTCAAAAATATGGGATGACTCAATCAGAGATGCATTTAAATATATATTTCATAACCCATTTTTTTTTGTGCCTGAGTTTCCAGATATCATATTTGAACCATGGAGTGCACTATCAAAGAAGTAGCGAAGCAATTCATGCAAAGGCAATAATGATGGAGCAAAAGATGAGTCAAATTCGGAAAGATCTTCAAATAAATAAAAGGGGGGATCTTGACTTTATTTTATTTCTGTTCTTAGGTCATTTTAGGATTAAGTTTAATTAGGAATTTTTATTTCGCATAATAAAGCAAGAAATGGAAATCATAAATAAAAATGAACAAGTTGCAAAGCATAAAGTGTGGCAATAGGTATATACCTGTCTAGGATTGGATCTAGAGAGAGCTTGGTACTTAAGCAGTCAATTTGACTCACCTCCTCTTTTCTAGAATCCTACTTGGTGTATAGTATCATTCACTTTTAACAATGAGGACATTGTTCGTCTTAAGTAGGAGGACCGAAAAATTGAAATTATTTCCACTTAGAATAAATTTTTCTTTTAGTTATGATTAGGTTATATTTTGTTTAATAATTTGAAATGTTGCTCAGTATGCTAAACTTCAATATAAATAAAGTTTGATTATTTCAATAATAGTTATGTTAGCTTAATAATGACATAAATGTATTTTTAATAAAGCATGCAAATCATACCATAAAATTTTAGTTCCTTAGGAAAGTTAGGCATGCATGAATGTTTAAGTCTTTAGAATTGACTTTGTAGTTTCTTGAGGTGAAATCCTAGGAAGCATAAAGTGCTGAAAATGATTTAGGCAACTGTTGTTTGGACCATTTGAGCCTTTCAAGCCAACCATGATAAAATTTTTATCCTTTGAAACCTAACTTTAAGACTATATGGCCTAATTTTATTTGAACCCTTGCAAATTTAGCCATCACTTCTCTCTTAACTATCTTAAAATTGTCCCAAACACTAGACTCGGTATTATTCAAAGTATTCTTTGAAATTAGGTTTGGGAGAGTTGAAAAGAAGTATCAAATGCTCTAAAATTGTAGTATATTTAGTAAAATGCTCGGTTGAAAAAAAAAAGCATGAGTTCTTAAAATAAGATGTACAAAAGAGCATGTGAAAGCAAAGAAAGTTGATGTATTGAAGGTAATTAATTCGAAGGTACGATGCAAGCTGAGTCTAGGGTTTTTTAGCCTAAAATTATTTATCTTCTACCTACCCCTAAGCCCAGCCACGTTACAACCTTGTTAAAGACCTATTGATTCAAGTTCCAATGCTACCTACATTAGTGAAGAGAAATTGCTACGTATGAAGGCATATGTTAAACTTAATGATTGCAGCTTAATCTTGAATAAGGGAATAAAATTAAATAGGTAAGGGGTAACATACCTTTATTAGGAAACTTTTAGTCTAATTTTTGGCTATCATAAGAATGATTAAGATTAATTTGAACGATATGTATACTTAAGTAAGCAAAACTATCAAATTTCTTGTTTTTGAGCATAAATATGTTAAATTCATAATTCTGGGAAGAATGTTGCTCTGAAGGAATTTTTCAAAGATGTTTCCAAGAAATTCTTTTTAAATTTGTGCGTTACTCAGGACGAGCAATGAATTAAGTTTGGGGGTCTGGAAACACGGAAATATACGCATTTTTACATGAACTTTTGTAACTCAAAATCATATAATTTCGATAAAATTCTTGTCGAAAAATAATAAATTTTTATAAAATAATTAAAGTGCACTTAAAATATGAACATGTTGAATTTTAGTTAATTTTATAATTAATTTTGATGAATTTTGGTTATTTTCGACATATTTGCACAAATGGCGAAAAATAGCTCGGTAAACACTGTTAGAAGCACAAAACCAAGAAGCAATTTCAAGTACCCAGGCAAACTAAATTTCTGTCTAAAATGGTCCAAATTTATATGTATTAATTCATAATATAATTAATTTTAATTTATATCTAATTTAATTTGGGTTAATAGATTATTATTAATTAATTATCAAAAAATGGTCCAATTGAACAGAACCGAGTGAACCGAACCGCCCAAGAAATGGACAGCCCAAAACCATCCCAAGAGCTGACCCAAATCAGCTTATTAACTAATTATTTAAGCTTGCAAAGAGGCCCTTGAAGACTTGTTCGAGTTGCATTCAAACCCCTCCACAATTCGTGGCTTTGTAGATATGCCCCAAGCCAAATTTAGCAAAGTTGAAACCATCAATCTTGCCACATGTGTGGCCGGCCAAGGTATGGCTCTTTGGCTGATAATTTTAGCTATTTTTAGCAGCCCTCTTCAGCTATAAAAACCCCTTTAGGCTGGTCATTTGAAATACACCTCAATTCATTCACATATTTTCTCTTTTCTCTCCACTTTCTCTTTTCTTTGCCATTCTAAATTCTCTTGCTCTCTTTCCGATTTCCTCCCTTGGAAAAGGGGTGTTCATCAGCCATTTTAGATAAACATTGAAGTGTTCGTAGTGCTCTCTTTAATTTTTGTTGTTATGATGAAAATATCTATGAATATTTATGTTTTTGGAATGGTTAATTTAATCAATTTAGCTTGAATTTAATTCGTGTTAGGTTGATTGCATTTCATCCTCTTAAATTGTAACATTTCGAAATAGGGCCTAAATGGAAGAGTAGTTGCGAAACCACAAATCTGAGATAGAAAAGTTTATTTCGTTTAATTTTTTTTTATGATTTACCAAGTGATTAGATGCATGTGTTAGAGTATTGATAAGAAATTTTATAGATTGCATGTTTAATTTGCCTATTAGGGCTTACTTGTAGAAGTTGCTGTAACAACCCGATTTAGGGCCTAAAAGGAATGATGGTTTTAGAACCACAAATTCAAAGTCAAAAAATTTATTCTGATTAAGTTTTAAGGTTTATTTATTGATTAAAATATTGTGTAAAAATATCGTTAAGAAATTTTACTGATAAAGTGCTTAATTGGACTTTTAGGACTAAATTGCAAAAGTTGCAAAATATGTGTTCTAATTCATAAGTACTTGATTGAAATGGGGTTTTAAAGAAGAGGTCCTTAAATGGTAATTAGACCATTATATTTCGTTTGGACAAAAATGGGCATGAATAGGACAAAATTTTAAAGAAAGACCTTAAGGGTATTTTAGTCATTTGGTAATTAAAAGAAATAAAAAGGGAAAATAAAGCCAAAATTGACTCATCTTTTTCATGGAGGCCGAAATTAGCATGGGGGAAACCATGGCTAGGGTTTTCAAGCTTTCCAAGCTCAATAATTCCTGGAAAACGATATTTGAACCTAGAATGGGAGAAAAATTGAAAATCGGGAAAGTTGGTAAAATGGCCGTTTTAGTATCGAGGTAAGTTCATATGTATAATAAGCATTAATTTATGCATGTTTCAATGTAAAATTAATATATTTACTATGATTGCCGAGGTGTTGAAAGTAAGTATAATTATAATGATTTAAATGTTCAATATTAATTCGACATGGAAATGAGAAAGTATGTAAGTTCGTATGTAAATAATACATTATCTTTATTACGTTTTTATATTTCAGCATATTTTATGTATTGTAGCTGATTTTTGAATCATAATTGACTATTGGAAGAATGGAATAAAGTATTAGAAAGTGAGATACTTCCCGTTTGAACCTTCAGAATCGAAAGATACAGATGGTATGTAGCTAGGTCACATGTGTAATACGGGATGTATACCATGTGTACAAGAGAGCTACGAGACATTATGAGGTAGCTAGGTCGCATGGGTGATACTATGTGTACACCATGTAGACAAGAGAGCTACGAGATAGATGTAGCTAGGTTGCATGTGCGGTTCCAGGTGAAGGACACCATGTAAACAAGAGAGCTACGAGATAAAGTGGCTAGGTCACATGGGTGATACTATGTGTACACCATGTGTACAAGAGAGCCAAAATTATGTGTACAATCGAGCTAGGTCACATGAGTGGTGCTAAGTGAAGGCCACTATGTGTACAAGAGAGCTTCGATTTTAAAGGTGGACTGTGTGCGATACCATTGCGTATCTGTTATTATTCCGAAGTGTTCAACTGGGAAATTGATTAAATGAAATTGTGTATGACTTTGTGAAGATAAGTGTAAGTATATACGTGTGTAACTTATGAGTAATATGCTTGATATGTGATTGGAAATTGGAAAGATTGTTATGGGTAAGTGATGAATACAATTGAAGTGTAAAAGATCAGAATTGACAATAAAACTGTTCTGGATAGTTGTAGTGATGAGAATCTAAAAATTTACCAAAAAGAGTATACATTGAATCAGAGACTGAATAAGATATCAAATTAAATCTTAATGAGTCTATTTTCATATAACAGAACTAGAGCAAGCAAAGGAATTCTATATTCTAAGATATTTAAGTTTCTATGAGACTGGTTCAGAATGACTACGTGATCCTCTACGCTGACTTTGAAAAATCATTAAAAATTGTAAAAAATAATTATGGGATATAATTTATATGTTTCAAAATCCTTAATAAGTCTAGTTTCAAATAAAATAAACGATAACATCATATGAGTTCTGTACAAAAAGAAAATTTATTTGTAGTGAAGAGTGGTCAGGGCAGTTGAGCAGTGAAACAGGGGTAACTTCAATGAATAAACTGTACTAATTGGCTAGACCAAAAATTCTGAAAATTTTATGGTAAGAATATACGTGAATCTAGTTTCAGGAAAATTAACAGTTTGTAATTTGGAGTTTTTTAGCTCCAGAAATAAATAATTTAGCTGCTGGTACTCTGCTAGATAGCTTATTTTGAACATGTTTATAATTGTAATAGTGAAAGTATGTGTGTTTGTGATGGTAATGTTCCGGGAACATATTGTGACTTTGTTTAATGTATGATAATATATTGTTTATTAATATTTACATATTTACTTACTAAGTTATAATGCTTCCTCCCTTCCTTTCCTTTTTCCTATAGTGTCGCAGATGTTATCTCGAGTTGGAGGTTGCCAGAGGTTAAATCACACTATCAAACTATTGATCGATATATAAACATTTTAAAGTATTTTTAAGTCTTTGACATGTATGGGGACTCGTTTAATTATTATTAAGTTGCTAGGAGTTGGCCTAAAATACTGACCTATGTTATTTGAAGGTCTCTATTGCATAAAGTCATTTAATATAGATAGTCTTGAATATGTTTGAAAAGTTTAAAATTGATGAAATTTTATGTCTCGGTTTTAAATGATTACAAGTACTCAAGTCCAGTAATACCTTGTACCTTGTTCCGACGTCGGATACGGGTAAGGGGTGTTACATAAAATGTTAAAATTGTGTTTATGTTGTTATAGGCCTCGGTAAGATGCTTGATTAAGTAAAATCATGACTAAGTTATTCTAGCATTACAATTGTTAGGTAACTAATAAATTAATTATTTAAACAGATTGAAATTGTAATTAATAGACACAGTACTTAATCAGTGCATGTTTAATCATCTAAGGTAGCTGAGGGTTAAATTAGCAACGGTATCTGACGATACAATTGTCTTGCATAACTTGTAGGAATATTGTGATTAAACTATTTCAAGGTAAGAATACTTTATTACCTTACATAGTCTTTTATGTGCTTATTAAATCGAGTTAATTGTTTGAATTGACATAGGGATATGTTTAAGAGATTATTTAAACTTAATAAGTATGTATGCGCTATAACATATTTGCCTATTAAGATTTATTTAATTGATTGAATTGACATAGGGATATGCCCAAGAGATGAATGGATTTTGGTAGGTGAGTATGTTCATAAGTTAGCAAATTACCGAGTTGCCGTGAATTTATTCGTAACAATATAAACATGAGTTTTATAATTCTAAGATAAGAAATGTAATTAATCCAACACAATTATGTCATCTTGATTAAACTCGTATTTTAAAATCGTGCATTTGAGATTTATTTATTTAGTTACTTAGTTTAAAATCTTGGTTTTTAATCACCCTCTTGAAACAAAAAAATTTTCTACACCGAAGTGTTTTAAATAGCATTCATAAATAATTCTTTTCACAATCCCTGTGGGTACGACAACTCGACATTTACTTGTCACTTTATTACTTGTTGCGATTGTGTACACCTGCACATTTCCGTCGTTCCAAGCGGGAAGTTGAATTACCTATTAATCTAATGCCCAGGACTACACTAATATCAATTCCACCGTATAGAATGGCACTGACTGAGTTAAAAAAACTTAAAGTGTAGTTGCAAGAATTACTAAACAGAGGTTTCATTTGGCCAAGTATATCTTCTTAGGGAGCTCCAGTATTATTTGTGAAAAAGAAAGATGGTTCGATGAGATTATGTATAGACTATCAACAACTGAACAAGGTAATGTTAAAGAACAAATATCCATTGCCTCATATTGAAGAATTGCTTGATCAATTGAAAGATGCAATAGTATTTTCAAAGGTAAATCTTAGATCTGAATATTATCATATGTGGTTAAAAGATTGTGATGTACTAAAGACTGCCTATCGGACACGATATGGACACAATGAATTCTTGGTAATGCCTTTTAAGTTGACTAATGCCCTAGCGATTTTCATGGATTGTATGAACAGGGTTTTTCAACCTCAGTTAGATAGATTTGTGGATGTTTTTATTAATGATATACTGATCTACTCCAAAACAGAGACTGAACATGCTCAACATTTGAAAACAGTATTATAGACCTTACGTGAAAAGTAGTTGTATGCAAAATTCAGTAAATGTGAGTTTTGGCTACGAGAAGTTGGATTCTTTGGACATGTGGTTTCCGCAGAGGGTATCCGTATGGATCCGAGTAAGATTTCTACCATTATAAATTGGAAAGCTTTGAAAAATGTTTCTGAGGTACGTAGTTTTTTGGGACTGACAGGTTACTATTGTCATTTTGTTAAAAAAATTTCTATAAAAACTACGTCGATGACCAAGTTACTACAAAACAATGTTCAGTTTGTTTGGTCAGACGAGTGCCATTAGATTTTTGACCAGTTAAAAAGAATGTTAACGAAAGCTTCAGTTTTGACATAGCCTGAGTCTAGAAAAGAATTTTTTGTTTATAGTGATGCTTTGTTTAGTGGATTGGGATGTGTACTGAAGCAAGATGGAAAAGTATTAGCTTATGCTTCTTGTCAGTTGAAACCTCATGAGAAAAATTACCCGACGTATGACTTAGAGTTTGCCGCCAATGTCTTTGCCCTGAAAATTTGGTGCCATTATCTTTATGGTGAAAAGTGTCACATTTTCACAGATTATAAAAGTTTGAAGTACTTGATAACATAGAAGGAACTGAATCTGAGATAGGGACGGTGGTTAGAGCTATTGAAAGATTATGACCTTGTGATTGCTTACCATCCTGAGAAGGCAAATGTAGTTGCAGATGTTTTAAATCGTAAATCATTGTTTGCTTTAAGTGTAATGAATGCACATTTATCTTTGGAAGGTGATGGTTCTATTATAACTGAACTTAGGGCTAGGGTATTATTTCTTTAACAAATTTAGAAATTGTAAAATGATGACCCAAAGTAGCCAAAAGGAAGCTGATCCAGAGTGATTCAACTAAAGGATTCATTATAAGTGATAATGGTATGATGTATTTTCGTAACCGGCTATGTATTCTAGATAGTTCTGGGTTAAAACAAGATATTTTATCGGAAGCCCATAGCAGCACATACTCCATTCATTTGGGTAGCACAAAGATGTTTAATGATTTGAAGAAATGTATTGGTAGCCAGGTATGAAATGTGAGATTTTAGAATTTGTGACTAAATGTTTAGTTTTCCAACAGGTAAAAGCTGAACATCAAGTACCATCAGGATTATTACAGCATATCAATATTCCTGAATGGAAAAGGGAGAGGGTTACGATGGATTTTGTATTAAGTTTGCCTCTGACTCCGAGGAAAAAGGACACTATCTGAGTTATAGTTGACAGGTTTACGAAATCAGCTCATAACATTCTGGTACGTATTGATTATTCACTTGAGAAGTTAGCAGAGTTGTATGTATCTAAAATTGGTAGATTGTACAGAGTGCTGTCATCAATCATTTCTGACAGAGATCCAAGATTCACTTCAAGATTTTAGGGTAAGCTTCACGAGGCTCTTGATACTAAACTTAATTTTAGTACAGTGTATCACTCACAGAAAGATGGGCAATCAAAATGGGTAATTCAAATTCTGGAAGATATGTTACGTTGTTGTGTTCTTGAGTTCGAAGGTAGCTGGGAGAGGTATTTACCGCTGGTAGAATTTGCATATAATAACAACTATCAATCTAGTATTAAAATGGCACTGTTTGAGGCCTTATACAAAAGAAAATGTAGAACACTATTGTATTGGTCAGAGTTGAGTGAATCCAAGCTAGTTGGCACAGACTTGATTCGTAAGACTGAAGAGAAAGTTCATGTAATACAGGATTGTTTAAAAGCAATGTTGAATCGTCAGAAGTCATATGCTAATCTGAAATGAAAAGATATAGATTTTGTTGTTGGGAATCAAGTATTCTTAAAAATCTCAGCATGGAAAAAGGTACTTCGTTTCAATAAAAAGGGGAAGTTGACCTCGAGGTTTATCGAGTTGTATGAAATCATTAAAAAAGTTGATCCTGTAGCTTACAGATTAGCTCTACCTCCAGAGCTTGAAAAGATTCATAATGTCTTTCATGTTTCGATGCTGAGGCGATATAGATCAGATCCTTCACATATAATTGCTCCCTATGAAGTGGAGATTCAGCCTGATCTATCATATTTTAAGGAACCAATTAAGATTTTAGCCTGTGATGTAAAGGAACTCTGAAACAAAATAGTGCCATTGGTTAAAGTCTTGTGGAATCGTAACAGAGTTGAAGAGGCTATGTGGGAGACAGAAGATTTGATAAGTTCATAGTATCCAAATCTATTCAGTGGTAAGAAATTTCAAGGACGAAATTTCTTAAAGGGGGAGAGTTGTAACATTCTCTTTTTTAATGGTGACGGAAACAATGGTTTCGGACCACAAATTTGATGTGCCAGTTCGTAAATATTGATTAGTTTAAAATATTTACGAGTTCATTAATGTAGTATTAAAATTTGGTTAAAAGATTATAGCATTTAGATAGTTAATTAGGTAAAAAGAATTGAATAGTAAAAGCTATAAAATTAGAGTTTATTAATTAAGAGGGCTAAATGAATAAATTAGCCAATAAATATTTAATGGGTGAATCAACATGGCCATTTATTTACATGGATAAGATTAATTAAGGTAAATTGTGGTTAATTAATGTTTAATTAAGAACTTTGAGATATTTACAAAAATGCCTAAGTATATATTTTGAATTACAAAAAAGAAAAAGAGGAATTTTGGCTTATTTCTTCATCTTCTCCAAGGCACAAGGAGAGAAAGAAAAAAAATTAGGGTTCATGCTATTATTTTTAAAGCTTCAATTGGTAAGTGTTTTGATGCTCGTTTTTAGCAATTTTTATGTTTTTAGACTCGTATTAGCTTAATCTAGCAAACCCAAGGATTAATTTGTAAAAATGTCAAACGATGTGGATTGCCATTGTTGAGTTGAGTTGTTTTCTTGAACATTTTGAAAGATTTCTCAAGTTTTTTGTTAGATTAGACTATTTTGTAAAGTAGTTTTTGATGATTTTAATGTTCAAGGACTAGATTGCTAAAATTATGAAATTGTTTGTACTTGAAATGAAATAAATGCAAGTAGGGGCTTGTGTGAGGCCATGAAAGAATCGGCTAGGTTTTAGTGTAAAAGAAAATGGGTAAATTTCATGTTTAGGGCTTAGGGATTAAATTGAATAAAGGTGAAAAGTTGAGGGAAATTTTGTAAATTGTTAATAAAAGACTAAATTGTATAGAATGATTGATTTTGGCTGTTGATTTTATTAATTGAATGAAAATATTATTTTAGATCACGAGGTTTTTGACGATCGTAGAAAAAAAAAGATTGCGGAGTAATTCGTGTGCTTTTGCGATAATTGCAAACCAGTCAAGTAAGTTTGTTTTATGTATATGCATGGTTATATTCAACTCCTTGTTAATGATTTAATCTTTTAGTTCTATTTTGTATCATTATTTAAATGTTGAATCGTATTATATATTCAAATGTAGTGTTATTCAAGCTTATTGCCGGTGTTATTCAAGCTTAGTGCCTAGCAGGATTAGTGCCGGTTTTATTCAGGCTTAGTGCCTAGTAGGCTTAGTGTCGGTGTTATTCAGGCTTAGTGCTTAGCAGGCTTTGAGCTTGTGTAATAAATGTTAACGTCCTTTGGAAATTTGGTAATTGATAGTAAATGTTAACTCGTTTAATTTGATTTTGTAGGACACATGGGATCGTAACATCGATTGGATCAACTTGGAAACTCACATACTATCATCTATACCTTGGTAGTCATTTTGTGCTTGTTCTGAATTTGGTTAAAAGTGGCATGTATTAAGAAGAGTCTTATGGTACTATGATATTTTGTGGCGGAACTAAATGTTATAAATGGTCTTGTTGATGTTTGTAAGATCAGCTTGATATTTTGGTGTTTATGCCAGTAAATATGATAAGTGATGCATATATATAATATTTGAAATGGTTGGATTTTAATTGTGTTGGTGTTTAGGTTGTTTGATTATTTACATGTAGTACCAAAGAGAGTACATTTATTAGTTGATGGAAATAGGTTGTAATTATGTGATTTTACAATAATGTTTGATACGATTACGGTGCCTTCGAATGACATATTGGTTAGATGAATTATGTAACAGCCCGATTTTGGGCCTAGTCAGAAATGTGGTTTCGAGACCACAAATTCGACATAGTAAAAATTCATTTTTATTATATTTTATGATCTAAAATTCTCTGGAATTATTTTGTGAAAGTTTCATCCTGGAATTTTGACGTTCGGGCACTCAATTTAGTCAAAAGGACTAAATTGTAAAAAGTGCAAAACTTGAGTTCTATATGCTAGAGGTGTCCAATTCTTATGAAATTTTAAATTGGAGGTCCTTAAATGGTAATCAGACCATTGGTTGATTTGTTGGACAAAAATGGACATGAAATAGGTGAAATAGAATATTTTTAAATTAGGGGCATTTTGGTCATTTACTAATTAAATGATTAAATAAACAAAATAAAAGCCAAATTTTGGTTATCTTCAACCCTTGGCCGAAATTTTGAAGACCACTATGGCTAGGGTTTTATTCAAGCTTTGCAAGCTCCATAGTAAGTCCGTTCTTGCCCCGTTTTTAATGATTTTTACGTTTTTCAAATCCTCATAACAAGATTTACCTATTAATACCCTTGATTTGAAGTAGGGTTCATGTTTAAAAATTTACCCAAGTGTGACAGTTGTGTATTTTGATGTCTAATGGAGGAATATAAATGTTTTTTATGTGTTAAACGACTTTTATTAAGTAGTTTTATGTGAAAATGCTACAAAGGACTCATTTGTAAAAGTTATAAAATTTGTCATAAAAGCGTGATTTAGTGGAAATTTTGGGTTTTTATGGCAATGAAAGTGGTTCGGCTAGGCTTAAAGAGCAAATAAATTGAATGAAAATCATTATACGAGCCTAGGGCAAAAGTGTAATTATGATAAACTTTAGGGGCAAAAATATAATTTTTCCATAGTATGATTATTGGATCACATTGACTAATGTGACTAATAAATAGACTAAATGTGATATTATACATCAAAGAAAATAAGGTTCGAACCTAGAATAGGGGAAAAACGAGAAATTGACGATTAAGTCCCTTTTGCCATTTTGGTGTCGAGGTAAGTTCATGTGTAAATAATGCAATGATATATCATGTTCTAATATTTTATTAATGTATGAATTTCTATGTTCAATTGTTACAATGAGTGTATGAATGATACTATGGTCAATAAGAATCACATTGTGAACGAGTTCGACAAAGATGAGACGTTGGGAAAATCTCGTTTGAACCTTAGGAATAGTTTAGGATACAAGTGACATGTCACTAGGAACTATGTGATTATGAGCTCATGATATTATGTGTATACGTGACTATGTGAATCTTGGTGCTGGTCTTGTACGTTCTACCGGTGGCTGGGTAGCCCGGATGTGTTGTAGGTACCTGTCAGCTTGTGTGAGCAGCCCGTGTAGTTACGTCCTGACTGTCAACTAGTGTGAGCAAGCCTGTGATTAGCTCGAGAATGAGCAATGTGTGATATGTGATATGAGGTAGCAAGTGCCTACGTATGAGGCACTATGTGCAAGCTTTCCGTGTATCCGATAGTATTCCAAGTGCTCAACGGGTAAATCAATCAGTAATTCGACAAGTAAGTCAATGATGAAGAAATATGAGAATGTGCTGCGAGTTAGTACAGGTATGTGCTTATGACTCACGAGTAAAAGATTGGGTATACTATGAAAATGTGGTAAGAATGCATACGAGAAAATATGTGACTATACTAATTGAGGTACAGGTATGTGCACGAACAAGTTATGCTTGTGAAACATTGATAACCTTGTGACAAATTATCTACATTTATGATGAATGGATGCATGATAAGATTTGATAATAATCATGTGTTAGGTATATGAGCTTAATCGAATTGTGAAGTAGTACGATATTTATACTTAAGCTGTGATTCAAATGATGTGTGAAAGATTGTTAAGCTATAGGTGGAAATTATGATTACTCATAAATAACGTGCATGTTGTTAAGAGAGTTGAAATAACTTGCTAAATAATGTGATTAGCTATAATGAGGAGATCATCGTTGTTAATCTAATGTCAAGACATGCAACTAGTGTTGGTAAGATAAAGAGTAAGCATTATGAATGAGTAAGTGGTAATCATGAGATTTAATGCAAATTGTATTAATAACATTCTTATGAATGGGTAAAATAAATGAATGTTAATAGTTGTTTATTATTTGCTTATGAACTTACTAAGCTTTGAAGCTTACCCTATTTCCTTTCCCATCTCTTATAGGTTAATTTAGCTAACTCGGGTTGGAAACCCCTAGAGATGCCATCACACTATCAAGCTATCATTTGGGTATAAGTGAAAACAATTATTTTAAGTTTATGGAATGTATAGGGACTTTGTCTTTTGATTAATTATGTCATTATTAATTTGGAAAAGTGTGTTGGATTATAATGATTTGGTAATTCATTTTGTATATGGCCATGAGATGTGGCTCATATTGTTTATTGGGATGTAAACCTAATCATATATATATGCATGTGCCTAAACAATTGTGATGTGGTTGGTTGTTGTGTGTATGCGACGAAATGTGTTGTGGCTATGGATGTTTGATGATGGAATGATCATGATCATGTCTTGTTTCTGTATGTTTAAGTTCTCAATTATGCCATTTAAATTGCCTTTGAAGTCATGTATGTGTTCATGCAAATAAGGGTGGCAATTGGCTTGGAAAATAGCCTCAAATTTGCCCACACGGGTAGACACACGAGCATGTGTCTAGGCCGTATGTGACACACGGTCTGCCCCATGGGCTTGTGTTTCAGCCGTGTGTCCTTTGCGCCCTAATTAGGTAAAATAGAATGCCCAGTGGTAAACACACGAGCAGAGACACAGCCGTGTGTCTCAGCCGTGTGAAGGACATGGCCTAAGCACACGGGCGTGTGGTTTGGCTGTGTGACTTCAATTTGTTGCTGACGTCATAAATAGAGATTTACACGGGTTGAGGACACGAGCGTGTCCCAAGCCACACGAGTGTGTGTGACTACACGGGCGTGTGACTCTTCAAATTATGAAAATTTTTTAAGGTAGTAAAAGTTTCAAAAGTTCTCGATTTAGTACAAACCACACCCAATGTATGTTTTGGGCCTCGAGGGCCCTTATAAGGGACGTTATGCATGTGAATGAAAATTTTTAAATTTAGAGGCGAATTCATGTCTCGGTTTTGTATGATTATGTGAGTTTATATCCGGTAACGCCTCATACCTTTTTTCAGCGTCGAATACAGGTAAGGAGTGTTACATTTAATGGTATCAGAGTTATGTTTTAGTCGATTCTCGTGCTAACCTAGCATATGTGAGTCTAGCTATACATGCCATATTACTACTTGTGATAGTGTGATATCTTTCGACTCTAACGAAATTATTTTGTTAAGACAAAGATGACTCCCAAGCAAGCTATTTTTGATAATGCTAAAAATGATATTGAGATGAATGAAATATGCTTACGATGTGTTGAAATTTGGAAAGGTATGAATAGAAGTTCATGAATATGCATGTGTTGATGTACGAAATTAGATAACCATAAGTTGAGAAATGCAGAAAGGTGAAATGAAACGAAGGTTTATGTTGTGATGAGCCATCATGTTTGTATGGCATGCATATGATGTTATGTGCCCAAAATATTTGATTAAGTGAATATGATAAGTAAACTTACCCAATGGACGGAATGTGTGTGTGTGTACACTTGTTTGAATAATACATAATCAGTATGTCCATATAGATGAATCTCATGTTTAGTTGTTAAATTAGAGAATATATAATGTTTTGTTTTATGACTTTGTGGTGGAACCCTAAATATTATAATGGTATGAAAATTGAATTGAAAGATCAAATTGAGTAGAACTCAAGAAATGAGTACGCGTTTGATGATGAATTGACGGATAAGACCATGGTTGGACCATGGCAAAGTATGGAATGTAAGGCCATAGCCGGGCTATGGCATTCCAATGAAAAGTCCATAACTGGGCTATGGCATTATGATACGTGTAAGACCCTGGCACGGCCATGGCAAAATATGTGTAAGGCCATAGCTGGACTATGGTGTCAAGTTAACAACGTACTCAAACGCATAAGATGTTCTCTAATTTGACAAATGTTGGTAAGTAAAATTCAAACTAAGTGTTGAAATTTACTTAGATAATAATATTGAGCTCAAGTAAGTAAATTCATTGTTTAAGATTATGGATGACAGAAAACAATTATAAAATGAATAAGTGTGATAATTTTCTTGGAGTAAGCTGTGTGATTATGATGATATGACATTAATGATGAATGCTAAGTCATATGTGTGTATTTATGAGAGTCGAGTTAGAGGTTTTACGACCTCACCCCCTTACCAGAGTTGTGTTGTGATGAGAGTTTGCAAGAATTATGTTGAATACGTTCATAAGTAGGAACTAAAGAGTTTGGTGATGAAATAATTAGTAAAGCTTACAGAGATGATAATAGTTTGGAAAGTGAAAACAGTTTTGAAAGATATCAGATTGTTGTAGAGATTATTCAGATTATGCAATGATATGGTTAAAAGAATAAGTTAGTCTCGACTAATTGACTTATTCAGATATGATGTCTAAAATACGTATTTATCGAAATCTCTCCCGAAATGATTTTCGTTAATGAATGGAATAATACGGGGTTTATGATGACAGAATTAGTCAGAGAAATGATAATTGAGTAGTAAAGATATCTGTGTGTGACAGTTACAGTTGAAATGAATATGATGATCTTTTCTAGGTGTTCTATGTATTCCTTATTCTCAGAAATATGTGTGTGATTGTTCAGTTTCTGATGGAATTCTTATCACATGAGTATATTGGCTGACTTTAATGTTAGATGAAATTACTGATGGTCTATTTGATTTATAACCGGCATTTCCTTATTTCTTTGGGATTCTATTCTATTATGTTTGGAATAAAGTTGATGATGGAACTTATGTGAGACTATTCTTATGTTTCTGTTGATTATGGTTTTGTTTTATATATGCAGGAAATATATTATCTCTATTATAAAGGAAGTCTAGAGTCGGTAAGCGGTGTTTTTTTTCTGGCTTTCTCTGGGGAATTATCAAGATCTTTATTATCCTCTTGTGAGTTATGTTCTCGGACTTCCAGTATGGTATTGTATCTTGGATTTCTTTATCTCAATTTTTCTATCATTCTTATTTTGTGAATTATCAACCATGGCTTATCTTTAAAGTGTGTTCTTCAACTTGTGATAACTATGTCTATTATGAATATGCTTCTGGTTCAATCATAGAAACGTGGTGATTCTAGTATCTGGATTTCTCTAATTTCCGTGTAAGGAATTGACATCGTCAAAGGTACAAGTGGTGAAATCACAAGCTCCAATTTGTATGATGGACTTTTTTTCTCAAGTAAGTTAATTAAAGTCAATTCATTCAATCGGGATATCTTTGTCTCTTTGAGCTAATATGATTGTAAAGGTCTTAATTATCATGATAAAAGAATGTTTGGAAGATTATGTGTTTGATTTGCTTTAATAGCATGAAGAAGGGAGCATTTTGATAAGTTATTATCTAATAGTTGAAATCAACTCAGTTGTTTTGCCAGAACAAACTGGTCAATTGAAATGTGATTTGGGTTATATGTATTCAAGTTTATCCTCAGATAAGAGAATGAATTCTGTGTATGGATGGAACAATCAGAATGAAGAATTGATATTCTTGAAAGTATGATACAGAGGTATATCTATTAGATTTGTTCTAATCGGATGATGTTATTACGAATTAAAGTTGTTCTCATTGGTAAAGTTATTACAATTATGAAAGCTTGAATGATTTGTGCATAATAAAAAAAGTGGGAAACAGTTGAAAGCATTATTAAACGAAGCTCTAGTTCTGAGTTCAGTTTGAATTGAGTAAGGAATTTATGATTTTTCAGTGATACACTACTGAACGGATTGGAATGTGTTTTATTGTTAGAATGTAAAGCGATAGTTCATGTTTTGACGATAAATGTCACATTAAAAAGAACTATTTGACTAGTGATTTGGAAATGGCCACTTTTATGACTGTGTTGTGAATTTGATGACATCGTTTGTTTGATGAAAAGTGTCACATGTCCCCTAATTTCAAAAATTAAAACATCGAATCTCATAGAAAGATCTGAAGTTAAGATAGTATTAAAGACTTGAGCTATCGAAAGATCGTGAGTAATTGTCGATCTACCTTTGCAAAACAAATATAGTTACGGATGCTTGAATGGAAAATCTTGATTATTTTGTGAATGTTGGTCACATGATTGATCTTATTTAATGACGATTCGATTTCAGATAAATTAAAAGTTAAAGTGATGTTTCTTTACAAGTTTGAGAAACTCAGAAATGTGTTAGTGAGTGGTTAGCTAAATGAGTACAGTAAGGAACAACTTTCTATTCTGAATTTCAGGTTGGACTTGATTCATGTTATTATTATTCCAAGATGGAAATTGTGTACCGAAGAAATCTGAGGCTTATGCAAAAATTTTTATACGAAGTTCACAATAGTGGCTTGTCTGGTTATTCAAGAGTAATAAAATGTGCAGTCATATGAAATAGATGTTCTGGTAATTGTGAATGTTACATAATATTTTGAATTTGTGTTCAAACATCTATTCCTAAGTAAGTAAGCCAAACATTAAGAGCATTCAGGATTATTGCAGTCACTGCTAATATTAGTGTGTTATGAGGTAGAATTGCTATAGATTTCGTATCAAGATTTTTATATATTTGAAAAAGGGAGATGTTAATTGGATTGTGGTTGATCATTTGACAAAGAAAGATCCGTGTGATCATTCCAGTATGTACAGAGTTCTTATTTGACAGATCAACTAAGCTATGTGTTCCTAAGAGAGTAATTTAGAACTTTGACAATATGTTCCGACACTGTGTTCTAAAGTTCAAAGGTTATTAGAAAGAGATATACGAGGTGAATTCGGTTTGTGATTTTGAGAAATTTGTGAAGTTGTTTCAGGAGAGTTGAAAGCAACTTCTTCTGGTGTAACACCTCTAACCCGTATCCGCTGCCAGAACAGGGTTTCAGAACATTACTACCATTTACAGATCACTAAAAAAAATTTAAATACTTACCGATTCAATGCATCATATAAATAAATATATTATCATTCAATCAACAGTTTTGACACTTGTATAAGCATCAAACAACAGCATTGTTAGTATACTTGCACATATCTCATATAAATTCAACATTGATATATCTATTTTCTCGACATATCGCACTTGAGTTTAATAATAGTCTCAACTTACATAATTTCCTTGTATCAACATATCAAAGATAATCATATATGTACATGTCATGAAACATATAATGCTCTTACCGTTTCTTCATAAGCATATATCATTCATTTCATTATATCAATATTCATGCTCTATCATTTCCATATATTTTATGTATATTTATTCTGGTAATAGTTTATATCAAACTTAACATAAATTATATTCCATGTACTTATACTTATTTCGTTTATCTATCCTTATAATTATTTCATATAACCATTCGTCATCTGATACATATTACCTGAATATCAATTGTTCAACAGATGTCACAGCGTCTCCCATCCACGGTCTTATTTATCTTTGACATGATGCCATAGTGTCTTTCAACTATGGTCTTACTCATTTTCTGTCATGTTGCCATGGTATCTTTCAACCATGGTCTTATTCATTTCATGTCACGCTGCCATGGTATCTTTCAACCATGGTCTTATTTATTTCCCGTCATGTTGCCATGGAATCTTTCAACCATGGCCTTACACGTTTCATATCAGGTGCCATGGTATCTTTCAACCATGGTCTTACACGTTTCATATCAGGCTGCCATGGTATTTTTCAACCATGGTCTTACACATTTCATATCAGGTTGCCATGGTATCTTTCAACCATGGTCTTACACATTTCATACCAGAGAGCACACTCTCGCGAACCTCATCCTTACAGTGGGATTACCAGTCCAAGCTAAATCCCCTGTAATATAAACTCATAGAGTATTGTCGGGATTACCAGTCCAGGCTAAATCCTCTGCAACGACAATTACTCTAATGAGCTTGGATCTGAATTACCAGTCCAGGCTAAATTCAGACCCTAATTCGGATTACCCGTCTGGGCTAAATCCATTTACACGTATTCTTCGGGAGGGCTATATCAGGATAGGATCACCCGTCCGGGCTAGATCCTTTTTATCGTCAATTCCTTTTCAGAGATCCATCGAATTTTCCTTTCATTCAACCGGGATTTATTTTCAATTTATATCGAGTATTATCAACATTTTATCAAATATCATGAATTGAACATTCAAATCATATTTTCATCACATAATCACATATTTCAAGTATTTAAAATACAATTCAAGTTACACAAACTTACCTCATTGCTTGTTTGTGTTTATAATTTCATTAATCCGATATCTTTTCTTTTCCACGATCAAGTCTCATATTTGAGTCGTCCGGATCTTTATAAATAAATTTGATCATCATTTTCATTCATTTCATATTCTAATGCATTTAATTAATGCTCTAGGTAAAATTATCATTTTGCCCCTAACTTTTAATTAATGACGATTTCGTCCTTAGGGTCAGGAAAATAAAATTCTTGCAATTTAATCCTTATTTCCAGCTATTATTCTCATATATATATATATTGAAAACAGTCCATGAATTCTATAAAATATCAAAATTTTCCATAATTTCAACACGTTTCAATTTAATCCCTAAAACATGTTTTCCCCCGATCTTGAACTAAATTAATAATTTCATTCAATTTTGTAATTTAAATAATAAAATAATCCATTTCATGCAATTTGGTCATTTCTGACATTTTTACAAAATTGCCCATAAAGTTTTATTTTTATTCAATTTAGTCCCTGAGCCTAAAATATGCAAATTAGCCATGCTAGATGAATATTCATACATATTTTTCCTCCTCCTCCTCTCCATTCCACATCCTTAATGAAGATAACACACTTGTAAGTAACATTATCCATAATTTTTATTATTTACTTTTATGAATATTCAAGCTGTCCATCTATGTCATAGTCACTAAATTATTTATATCTGGAGCTCTAGAACTCTAAATTAATATCCAATAATTTTCCCTGAAACTAGACTCATATATCTTCTTACCATAAAATTTTCAGAATTTTTGGTTCAGTTAATAAGTACAGTTTATTCTTTAAAGTTACCCCTATTCTGCTGTCTGACAGTTGTGACCCTTCTTCACTAAAAATTAATTATCTTCTCGTACAGAATTCGAATGATGTTACCGTTTATTTATATTGAAACTAGACTCATTCAAGATTCTAAAAATATAAATTTAAGCCCATAATTATGATTATCCAATTTTTTATGATTTTTCAAAGTCAGAATAGGGGAACCCGAAATCATTCTGATGTTGTCTCACAAAATTTATTATATCTCATGATTTACAAATCTATTGCTTACACCGTTTCTTCTATGAGAAACTAGACTCAATGAGATTTAATTTCATATTTTTTTCATCTTCTAATTCGATTTATACAATTTATGGTGATTTTTCAAAGTTAGTCTACTGTTGCTGTCCAATACTATTTTAGTACAAGATATTAATTACCATGTTATAACATCCTTATTTTCTTTTTCTACACCATTTCTCATCACTTTCTCTTATTTTCTCTTCACTAACATATCAAGAACATAAGACCTTATGTAATAAAACTCTACTATAACATTATTTCCATGTTTTATCAATAATAGCAAACTTAAAAACATATTGAAATCTTGATATACTTACCTTGTTCTATTGATACTAATCTTTAACTTGATTTTCTCTCTCCTCCAGCTTCTATTTCTTGAATCCAACTTGATATTCTAACTCCCCATGGCCTCCTTAACATTTCTCTCTCTTAGTAGCAATGGAAATTCTTTTTATTTCTAGGTGGAAATGGTGAATTTTTGGTGGAAGGACCAAATTGTAAAGAAAAGAAAATTTCTTTCTTTTCCTTCTCTTCTAACGTTGGCTGCATGCATGGAAAGATGATGAAAATTCTTCATCTTTCCTTCCTTTTATACTAAATAATTAATAATAAAATCATAATAAAATATCTCATTAAAATAATATATATCTAATTAAATAATCATAAAATATCATCAACATCATCATTACTTTCTAGATTTCTCTCTCTTCCAATTGACCATTTTGCCCTTTATTATCTTTTAAAATTCCATCCTTGAGTCATCATTTAATTTTGGTAAAATTGCAATTTAGTCCCTCATAGTTCTTCACCTATTCAATTTGGTCCTAATTCATCCATTTTCCTTAGTTTCTAGATCATTCCACTCTTAAAATATTTACACTATTGGTCCTTCAAATTTTTCATATTTACACTTTAACCCCTTAAATTTTGAGTATTTACTCTTGTGCAACAAAACTTTTCTCACTTTTACAATTTAGTCCTTTCTTGAATTAATATATCATAATATACTTCTTAATATTGACATAACTCAAAATTTCCCTTTATGTCACTTTATTTCCTTATTTTACTATATCAAGAATAATATCTTACTGTAAAAATTTTCAGGGTATTACATCTGGTAAGATTTTCGGGGACGAAAATCCCTAAAGGAGGAAGAGTTGTAACAGCCCGATTTTGGGCCTAGTTAGAATAGTGGTTTCGACACCACAAATCTGACATAGTAAAAATTTATTTTTATTATATTTTTTATGGTCTACAATTCTATGGAATTGTTTTGTGAAAATTTCGTCCTGGAATTTTGACGTTCGAGCACTCAATTTAGTCAAAAGGAGTAAATTGTAAAAAGAGCAAAACTTGAGTTCTATATGCTAGAGGTGTCTAATTGTTATGAAATTTTAAATTGGAGGTCTTTAAATGGTAATTAGACCATTGGTTAATTTTTTGGACAAAAGTGGATATGAAATAGATGAAATAGAATATTTTTAAGTTAGAGGCATTTTGGTCATTTAGTAATGAAATGATTAAATAAACAAAATAAAAGCAAAATTTTGGTCATATTCAACCCTTGGCCAAAATTTTGAAGACCGTCATGGCTAGGGTTTTGTTCAAGCTTTCCAAGCTCCATAGTAAGTCCGTTCTTGCCCTGTTTTTAATGATTTTTATGTTTTTGAAATCCTCGTAACAAGATTTACCTATTTCTACCCTTGATTTGAAGTAGGGTTTATGTTTAAAAATTTACCCATGTGTGACATGTGTGTATTTTGATGTCTAATGGAGGAATATGAATGTTTGTTGTCTGTTAAACGACTTTTATTAAGTAGTTTTCGGTGAAAATGCTAAAAAGGACTCATTTGTAAAAGTTATAAAATTTGTCAAAAAGTGTGATTTAGTGGAATTGTTGGTTGTTATAGTTACCGAAGTGGTTCGTCTAGACTTAAAGTGCAAAGAAATTGAATGAAAATCATTATACGAGCCTAAGGGCAAAAGTGTAATTATGACAAACTTTAGGGGTAAAACGTAATTCTTCCATAGTATGATTTTTGGATCACATTGACTAATGTGAGTAATAAATAGACTAAATGTGATATTATAGATCAAAGAAAACGAGGTTCTGACCTAGAACGGGGGAAAAACGAGAAATTAACTATTAAGTCCCTTTTGCCATTTTGGTGTCGAGGTAAGTTCATGTGTAAATAATGCAATGATATATCATGTTCTAATATTTTATTAATGTATGAATTTCTATGTTCAATTGTTACAATGAGTTTATGAACGATACTATGGTCAATGAGAATGACATTGTGAATGAGTTCGACAAAGATGAGACGTCGAGAAAATCCAGTTTGAACCTTAGGAATAGTATAGGATACAAGTGACATGTCACTAGGAACTATGTGATTATGAGCTTATAAGATTATGTGTATATGTGACTATGTGAATCTGGGTGTTGGTTTTGTACGTTCTACTGGTGGCTGGGTAGCCTGGCATGTGTTGTGGGTACCTGTCAGCTTGTGTGAGCAGGCCCGTGATTAGCTCGAGAGCGAGCAATGTGTGATTTGTGATATGAGGTAGCAAATGGCTACATATGAGGCACTATGTGCAAGCTTTCCATGTATCCGATAGTATTCCAAGTGTTCAACGGGTAAATCAGTGAGTAATTCGACAAGTAAGTCAACGATGAAGAAATATGAGAATGTGCTGCGAGTTAGTACAGGTATGTACTTATGACTCACGAGTAAAAGATTGGGTATACTATGAAAATGTGGTAAGAATGCATACGAGAAAATATGTGACTATACTAATTGAGGTACAGGTATGTGCACGAACAAGTTATGCTTGTGAAACATTGATAACCTTGTGACAAATTATCTACATTTATGATGAATGGATGCATGATAAGATTTGATAATAATCATGTGTTAGGTATATGAGCTTAATCGAATTGTGAAGTAGTACGATATATATACTTAAGCTGTGATTCAAATGATGTGTGAAAGATTGTTAAGCTATAAGTGGAAATTATGATTACTCATAAATAACGTGAAAGATTGTTAAGCTATAAGTGGAAATTATGATTCAAATGATGTGTGAAAGATTGTTAAGCTATAAGTGGAAATTATGATTACTCATAAATAACGTGCATGTTGTTAAGAGAGTTGAAATAACTTGCTAAATAATGTGATTAGCTATAATGAGGAGATCATCGTTGTTAATCTAATGTCAAGACATGCAGCTAGTGTTGGTAAGATAAAGAGTAAGCATTATGAATGAGTAAGTGGTAATCATGAGATTTAATGCAAATTGTATTAATAACATTCTTATGAATGGGTAAAATAAATGAATGTTAATAGTTGTTTATTATTTGCTTATGAACTTACTAAGCTTTGAAGCTTACCCTATTTCCTTTCCCATCTCTTATAAGTTAATTTAGCTAACTTGGGTTAGAGACCGCCGAAGATGCCATCACACTATCAAGCTATCATTTGGGTATAAGTGAACGCAAGTATTTTAAGTTTATGGCATGTATAGGGACTTTGTCTTTTGATTAATTGTGTCATTATTAATTTGGCTAAGTGTGTTGGCTTATAATGATTTGGTGATTCATTTTGTATATGGCCAAGAGATGTAGCTCATATTGTTTATTGGGATGTAAACCTAATCATATATACATACATGTGCCTAAACAATTGTGATGTGGTTGGTTGTTGTGTGAATGTGACAAAATGTGTTGTGGCTATGGATGTTTGATGATGGAATGATCATGATCATGTCTTGTTTGTGTATGTTTAAGTTCTAGATTATACCATGTCAATTGCCTTTGAAATCATGTATGTGTTTGTGCAAATAAGGGTGGCAATTGGCTTGGAAAATAGCCTCAAATTTGTCCACACGGGTAGGACGCACGGGCATGTGTCTAGGCCGTGTGTGACACACGATCTGCCCCATGGGCGTGTGTGCCTGTCGTGTGTCCCCTGCACCCTAATTAGGTAAAACAGAATGCCCAGTAGTAAACACACGAGCAGAGACACGGCCGTGTGTCTCTACCGCGTGAAGGACATGACCTAAGCACACGGGCGTGTGACTTGGCCGTGTGACTTCAATTTGTTGCTAACATCATAAACAAAGAGTTACACGGGCTAAAGGCACGGGCGTGTCCCAAGCCACACGGGCGTGTGACTCTCCAAATTATGAAAATTTTCTAAGTGTAGTAAAAGTTTTGAAAGTTCTCGGTTTAATCCCGAACCACACCCAATGTATGTTTTGGGCCTCGAGGGCCCTTATAAGGGACGTTATGCATGTGAATGAAAAGTTTTAAATTTGAACGCAAATTCATGTCTCGATTTTGTGTGATTGTGTGAGTTTATGTCCGCTAACACCTCGTGCCCATTTCCGGTGTCGAATACGGGTAAGGGGTGTTACAAATTAGGATGTTTGAAATGGCATGTTTTGGTGTTTTTAAGTGATGTTTAGACCCCTTGAATTTATGCCCAAATGGTATGGATGGTTAGGTATGAATTGGACTTGACATGGCTTGATTTTAGGTAAATTTTTGGGTTCACATGGCTTGGGACACAGGCTGTCACAAGGTCGTGTGACACACACGGCCTAGCTATACCACCGTGTGTCATTTGTAAAATTCTATTGTTTCAATTCAGTGAGTTACACGGACTAACACACGACCGTGTGTGGCAACTCAGAGAGTTACACGGGTTGCGACACAGCCGTATGACCCTACTCAGTGATTGACACAGGCTGGGACATGGTTGTGTGTCATTGTTCGAATGTTACACGGCCTAGCCACACGGCCGTGTGACCCCTATTTTCCAATTTTTGTAACTTTTTTTTTAAAACTTTTGTTTTGTTTCAATTTAGTCCTGAATTGCTTCTAAGCTATTTTTAGGGCCTCAAAGGCTCGATTTAGGGAAAAAATGCTTATGATTGATATGATTTTGGATGAGATTAATCTATTGAATGATATGATGTTAAATGATTTCTGATTGATTAGTAGTGCTTCGTAACACTAATCCGGTGACGAAGACAGGTTCGGGGTGTTACAATGTCTACTTATTAAACTTTAAGTTAATTAAACATAGAAGTATGCTAAAGAGACTTATAAATTAAGAATTAGTAAATATCCAAATTGCCACAGGAACACCATAACATCTTTAGCATTGTTATTAATAATTCTAAGTTAAGGTAAAGTAATTATTCTAACTCATGCATGTCATTGTGATTAACTCTTAAAAGTTTCCTGCTTAATATTCTATGTTGCATTTTGTCTTGCATACTTAGATTAATTTTAGGTAGATTAATTAGTTCATTCATCACTCTCAATTTATAATTTCACAATATTTGCGTTGCATATACAGTCTCTGTGGAGACAATACTCTTTACTCACTACTTTATTACTTGTTGACGATTATGTACACTTGCATATCATTCGATAATTTCATGAAAGTTCCACAAATCATGCCAGATCAAGTGGTCGAATAAGCTCCATCTAATCAATTGACCTCCATATGACACTCTTTGTGTAATCGTCACGGACTTTGATTCGTGTCCCGTGACATAGGGGCCAACTTTGCTTATGGAATAAAGTTTAGTTATTTGGTTTGGTCAAAAAAATTTAGGTACGTAACTCAAACAAAGAGCATAATTTAAGGGCATTTTGTTCAATTAAGCCTAAATAAAATAATAACACATCAAGAGGATGGAAAAAACAACGCACGATATAAGAACTTAAGATCAATACACCCCAAAAGCTAGAGAAGCGAGATTTGGACATGCACTTCAGTGAGTTTGAACAGTAACTTACAGTGTTTTGAAAGTCCTTTGCAATCTTATGTATCTCCACTTGTCACCAACATTGGTTGCCTCTTCAATCACAAGTATCGTCGAATGAATTTCCCCTTATTCTTTGTGAGTTTCTTCTCTCCTTTTTCCTTATCTTCTTATTTTACTGAAGCTTTCACACCTTCTTGTAGGTCTAGGGCTCGATGTAGATCTCAGATTCAAGAGGAGGCACTGACAATGATGAGTTATGAACAATGAAGGTTATTCTTGAGTGTTAGATCGATTTTTTCCTTTCTCTAGAGAACCTCAAGATTATCAATATCTGTAAAAAAAAAAGTTTTGAAAGTCCCCCTATCGTTTTTTTAACTCTCCTAGTAAAACCATCTTCCCCTTAACTTCTTTCTTTTTTTTACCTCTTTTTTTCCCTTGTTGTCCCTTTTTTATCTAAGTAATAATAAATGTATGTTTGGACAGCACAAAATAATTGAATAAAAGCGTAATTACTAGGTTAGTAATTACACTCTCTTGTAATTACAATAATTACAAAGAATTATAATTTTCTAAACGTGTTTGAATGGCATAGTATAATTACATTGTAATTTCCTATGTTATGTTTGGTAGTACAAATTGTAATTACACAATTACATAATTTATATTTTTAAAAATATAATAACAAATATTATAATGTGATGTTAATATAAGAAATATTGTTTAGAACAATAAATGTATTCTCAACCACATTTCGAAGCTTTGAATGTCTCAAATTAAAAAGTTTCCAAGCTATCTATGGTGTTTGTGTCTGGCACCATTCTCTCTAATAGTATTATATCCTCACAATAAGGTGCAAAAAAACATTTTCTATTTGCATATTAGCATCTACCTTATAATATTTGGTTTCTTAGTCCAAATACTGTATAGCATTAATTATAAAAATTAAATTTAGAGAATAACTTATGTTAGATTAAATCTTTTTCTATGATATGTAAATTAAATATAAAATAATATAAAATTTATAATATATAACATTCATAAAAAAAGTTTTATAAATTGTCTAATACTTTCATAACACTTCTTATAAACAATATTTTTGTTGTCATAACTCTAGAAAGTTATTTTTTTACAAATAAGTTATAATAATAAAAAAACCTATAACATTTTTTTTATGAATAAGGATACTATTTTTATAATATATAGCATGGACACATAAATAAGTTATGTTCACATTTGGCCATAACATTTTATAAATAAATGTTTTATAACACTTTTATAACATTTAAAAAAAATTCTAATAATTTTCCCATAAATTTAAAAAAATAGATTTTGAATAATATAATTTTTTGGTATAACTTTATAAAATATATAAATTATTTTTATAGTATTTTTTTAGGATTTATAATATAAGAATTTTTTGTTATAACTATCTCAAATATTCATATTTGCTCATACTTATAATATAATTTTTAGAAATTTTATAAAAATTAATTTTCTAAAATTAAATTTGAATGTAATTATCTGTATAATTACTCCAATTTTCACCCCTAAGAATTGAAAGGTGCAATTAAGGAGTTCCAATTACATTCATTCTGTGATACTCATCAATTACAACGGTTACCCAAACATGTCAGTTTTGTGTAATTACAATCAATTACACTAAAATCTAATTAATAGTCGGCTTTTTATTCACTACTTAAATAATATTTAAAAATAAAATCTATGACAAATAAATATTAAAGATAACACTATAAAAAAAAAAGAGATTCACACTCAATCAGAACTCAACCCAAATTTAATTCGGACAAAATATAATTACTACATATATTGTAATAATTCTTTTTATTTCTCAAGGTATCTAAGGGAGCGAGCCTATTAATTAATCATTCGTATTCTCTAAGCCTATTAAGGGGTAGATGTTGACCACAAATTTTAAAGTTATTCTATACCTAGGGCGAGGATTAAACCCTCGACCACTGATTAAGATAGGAGAGACGTTTGCCATCTTACTCATCTCCCGTAAATATAATTTTATATTTCTTTATATTATATGTGATGTTGATTAACTTGATATTACTTTGAGTTTTATGTGTTTTTTGTAAATAAAAATTATTATGTGTTAATTTTCTAATCACATTAATATTAAATCTTAAAACTATTACTACAAAATTTAAATAACTCATACGTGCATCAGCTGTATTGACTATTTAATAAAAAATAGGGTAAACTATTTAATTGGTCACCCAAGTTTTTTGAGCACCTTCATTTTTTATCACTTAAATAAAAATAATTATAATTTATCACCTTAGAGAAATTTTTCATTTTAATCACCTAACCCATCCCACTATAGAATACTTCTTTGACCAAGTCAAACTTCTCCACCAATCAAAATTTTCTTTCATTTTCATTCTCTTTTATTTTGGGTCATATTCAATCTTCTTCTTCCCTAACCAACTTTTTTCCTTCACTGCTTCTAACACCCAAAAATTTTCAAAGCCTAGAAAATCTAGAGTTTATGAAAAAAACTTATTAAAACATAAAAGTTTAAAATCCCAAAACAAAATACAACCAACAATTACAACATGCTAAATGATATATAATTCATGTGTTAAACAGGCCTGAGGGAGATGACTGCTTTCTTAATTCCCTCAAAAGCAACTTAGATAATCTAAAGGAGAAGAAATAAAAAAAATTTCTTCGAGGAAGAACGATGAAAGTAAATTCCGCAAACGAAGCCCTATAACTGAGGGTGTTGAAGATGAGATTGGGTCAGACAATGAGAGTGATGATGATAGTCCTAATGGTTTTATCGTTGAGGGCTTCAACATTACCAGTTGTGACTATAGTTGTAGTGAGTCGCAAGAACATTCCGATTGCAATAATACTCGTAGCGAACAACAAGATGTCTCAAGTAACTCAAATGATGAAGTGGACTTCGATATGATTCTCTCTCAACTCAAAAGGAAAAGGAATCATAAGTCGAATCGGGAATTTGAGGGGGAGATGCTCGTGGCCTTTGGCAAGGATCCAAAACTTTGCATAAAAACTGTATGTGCTCTCTACCTGCAACAAGCATCAAGGGAGAAGCTTTCCAAGATAGCCTTGTGCCAAAACCAGAGATGTTTTAATAAAACCGACGCCTACATGTACGAATTCGAAAATTTATGATTTAAATGACCATCGTCATTGTACTTTGCGCAACAACGGATATCTGTATGTTGGAATTTGTACCGTGTCTTATAGGGGCTAGACGTTGGAAGCACGGACATGGGAGGGAAGAAGAAGAAGAATAAATAAGACCCAAAATACAAGAAAAAGAAAAATGAAAGAAAACTGTGATTGACAAACAAGTTTGACTTGATCAAAGAAGTATTTTAGAGTGAGATTTAGTATGTAAAATCAGATTTTTTGTTATAGGTGAAAATTTTTATTAATGATAATGATTAAATTAAAATTATTTTTATTTAGATGAAAAAATGAAAGCATCCGAAAATTGAAGAACTCGATATTTTACCCTTAAAAATATAATTTCAAAATTCAAACAAGAAAATCATTTTAAAATATTAGAGGTAACTGGAGCCAAAAGCGGGTTACAGTACTTTGTTCGCTTTACAACTAAGAAAGTAGGGGATCTTTAAAGCCGTAAATTACGTGGCAATTTGAAAGAAGCGAGTAGTCGAGTAGGTGAGGAAGCATAGAGTGAAGGCTTTAGTTTACAACAGATAACACAGAAGGAACGAGCGCGTTATCATTCTAAATTCTAATCAAGGCGTGGGAGACTTGGAGTAAATGCAAATTAAAGCTTGTACAGTTGTACTCTACACTAAAATTACGTTGCCAATTTTTTTAAAGAGAATAATGACTTTTTTTCATAAAAATATATATATGTAAATATTTTTACTCTACCTTATAATTTATTAATTTTTTATATTTTTAATGAATTTAATGTATAAATTTCTGTTTACTTAACTATGACTATAACAAACAGAATGATTTAGTATATTATTTTTCTGAATTAAAAAATTATATATTAATTGTCTACTTTTAAAATAAAAGCCCTTTAAGTAATGGGAAAAAGAAAAGAAAAATAGAAAAAAACACAGAGAAAGAGAACAAAAAATTTACTTTAAAAAAAAAGAAAGAGAAAAACTAAAATATTTAAAATAAAAATATCTGAAATAAAATATACTACTAAATAGTAAATACAGCGCCTAAAAATTTCAGATTTCTAGCATTTCTTTGGAAAAAGTTGTTTGCTGCTACTTTGCCTTTTCCCTTCAGAATCCCTACGTTTTTTTTTTCTCATCCGTCTCTTAGTCTCTGAAAATTTCCTATTTATTGGTAAGTTATTGGCATTTTTTTTTGTATTTTTTCTCCTATTTCCTGTTTTTTTTGGATAATAGATTATATATTTGTTATAAAACTGTAATTTTTCGAAAATTCTGAAAATTGTCCGTAAAATTGGTCAGAAATTCCTGGGTTTTTTTAGCCATTATTAAAAAAATTGTAGCTTCATCTTTGTAAGAAAAATGGAATTGAGTAGATTTGGGGACTAAAACTGAAAGGATTGCAACAGTTATTAGGGTTTAAATTTGGCGATGAGTAAATTCTACTTTTTTGCATATAGATTTTTCACCTGGGATTTAAGAGCAAGGTAGCTTGTTAGGCTCAATTTTTTTTTTCAGTGAATTTTGAAAGCTTGATCAACTGACAGTTCCTCGCTCAAGTTGAAATTTGAAACTCCATTTTAATTTATACAAACATTTTCAAAAATCTGCACTTCTCGAGTTCGAGTTCAAGTAGTGAGAGTTCAGTGCACCAAACAGTGAGTGAGTTCTTTTGAACAATAATTCTTAACAGTCAGCATGAGTATAGCATTTCATGTTTGAGATTATTATATTTTTCTGTTTAAAAAATTAGGTTCTTCTCTGCTGTTGCTGCTGCTTCGTGATCTAATGAATTACTTAGGAACGAGCAAAGGAAAGAACTGAAAAAGCATATATAATTCAATTTTAAACACCAAACAGAAAAAGGAGAAGAATGTCGGGATCTGAGACGGGAATGATGGCGAGTAGAGAGCCCTACAGCTTGGGCATGCAACAGAAGAGTCCGGTGGCGTCACAACCGGTGATACAGAACATGCGTTTAGCCTTTAGGTCTGACGGAACAGCTGTGTACAAGCCCATCACTTCCGCCTCACTCACATATCAGCCAGCTTCCGGCGATGGTGGGGCCGAGGGGTCCGCTGGTGGACCTGCGGTCACTCAAGAACAAGGGCAAGCTCTGAACATGAGCATGAGCATGGGGAGCGAACCCTTGAAGAGGAAGAGAGGGAGGCCCAGGAAGTATGGGCCGGAAAGTACCATGCCGTTGTCTCTTATACCAGCTCCTTCCTCTGTCAGCGTAACCCAATCTAATAGTGGAGGAGGATTCCCCTCACCAACTCCTCCGCCACCTCCTTCAGGAGGATCAGCCTCTTCACCAACTTCAGGAAAGAAAGCTAGGGGAAGACCGCGTGGTTCCTGCAATAAGAAGAATCAACTTGAAGCTCTGGGTACTCTTTTCTCTTGATAGTTGATACGCGAATAAAGCATTTTAATCGTTTAATTTGATGAATGTCTTTTTTTGCTTTGGATTGGTAAAAGCACGACATTTTCTGTTTTCTACCTTGTTCTCGAAATGCCACTATACTTAGGAATTAAGATCTAAGAGGAAGGATCTGATTTCCCTGCTTTTTCATTTTTACTCTGTTTTGTGTTATATATAGACAAACACACGTGGGTGGGATGTGGATGGCAGGTGAGGAGAACAAATGGGTAGTGCGGTAAAAATAATAAAGGAGTGATGGTTTTAGTTTTGTTTATGTTTATGTTTTTGGTGTTGGTGATGATTTGTAGGGAGTAGTCTCGATTCTGGGTTCTGATTTCTGACAGGATGGAACCCAAGATGCTTTGCTGAGTAATAATAAATATTAATAGTACTGTAGTACTTACCAGTATTTACCACTAATTAGTAGAAGACTGGAAGTCTTAAAGAGATTATATAAGGATAATCAAACTAATATTCCAAATATCAACACGTAAATACCTGTGATGCTGTGGAATCACATCTGCATCTGTTGTCTGTATTGTAAGATAGACTTCTAACTTTAGACTTGGGATCTGTTCTATCTGACTTTAGACTTCAGATTCTTATCTTTCCCAAATCACTTATATGCATGCCGCCATGCCCTTGCCTCATTTTTCTGTGTCCCCTTTCTTGTTTTTCTATATCTTCACTCTCTTATGTCAATAGCAGCTAGCTAGCAATTAACATCTACCAAGAGTGCTTTTATAAATATATATAATATGTACATAAACATTCTTGAATAATACTGAAGGATTGCAGCTTTCTTGTTATTACAAGATTTTTGTTCTTTTCTTTCCTTTTGTTTTTTTCCTTCAATTACTTTTTCAATATGAAGCATAGTCATTCTATGACTATCAAGTTTTTATTTTATTTTATTTTTTAAAGAAGATTCTTAGAAGCCTGAGCTATCTTTGTAGCTGACATATTTCACTAAATTGTTCTCTTTTTGCAGGATCACCCAGAGTTGGATTTACGCCCCATGTTATCACTGTTAAAGTGGGAGAGGTTTCTCTTTTTTCCTTTTTAACTTCCCTTACCACTTTTCCTGGTTTATGTGGAAAACGTTTTCTTATTGCTCTTATATGCTAGAGTCAACCATTCTGAAAATTCATTTTTATTCCATTTATTAATAAATGGCATGTTCATCTTCTTGCTTGATGCAAATATGCCTGTCATAAGTTGCCGAAACTTCTTTCATTTAATTTGCTTCGTAAAGATTTTTAGTCAACTGTTGTCTTTAGAACCATATTGACTCTGGAGAAAAGTGTTATGTCATTAGTTTTTTGCATTTTGCATGTGATGAAATAAAAGGTCAAATTGGGGCAATGGATTACTTCCCAAAATTCCTCTTCAGACAATGAAAATCAATGAAAACAACAAAGAACTAATGGAGTAAATTAAAATTTTGATAATGCTTGTGATTTTGCAACTTCAAAATGTATACACAACTTAGAATGAAGTTATGTGAATGAATAACATTATCTTGATGAATATTTTTATGAACTCCATTCCTTTATTTGGTTGAAGATATATTTCTTTTTTGTTAATTTTATAAATATACTGGACATACAACTAGGGGGCATTTGGATAGTCATCTTACTGATGATAAGCTTTGGTTCAATACCATCTATTTCTTAGGTAATCTTTATATTACCTCAGTAATCTAAAATTTGTGACAATTTTACTCATTTTTATTGACTTTGATCCATTTTATTTAAACTAAAACAAAATAATATATGCTAATGAATCAAATTCTCCAATTCTTTAATTCCAACTATATATATTATATTATATTATATTATATTATATTATATTATATTATATTATATTATATTATATTATATTATATTATTATCATTATCATTACTGTTATCATTATTATAAGTATAAATTGAGGAAACTTAGCATTTTGTCTATTATATTACCTTAAGTTTCAATTAATTATTATTATGAGTTTTTCCATTTTTTAATTATTTATTAGTTGAGAAAATTTAACAACTTGTCTGTCTTCATAATCATCGTGGTCGTCATTTTACCTTAATTATTTTTATCTATTTTCGTTGTCACCTTTCACTGTTTGCATAATTTAATAGCTTTTTTCGTCCTTATTTGTGATCAATGACAATTTAATACTATTAGGTTATCTTATATTCTCTCAACAAAAAAATCTTACATTCCAAACAACTCAATCAAACAAGAAAATTAAACATTATTAGTAATGTGCTAAATAATCTAGATATGAGATAATCCTATTACCAGAGTTAATTAAACATTCTCCTAACCAAACACCCCGTTATAGTAAAGGAGAGATACCTTCCCTTTTATTTATACTTTTATTTCTCAATGTGAAGTATTTTCATCTTTTGAGCTATCCATCGCTCTAAATTTCACTGTGCTTCTTTATACAAACATGTGTATGCAATGGAGTTGTTCTCTTGGTGATATAATAGTTGTAGTTAATTGGGTGATCTGAAGCTAAAATTTTATGTATTTACCTGGTTCTAGGATGTATCGTCAAAAATAATGTCATTTTCTCAGCATGGTCCCAGAGCTGTTTGCATCCTCTCAGCAAATGGAGCCATATCAAATGTAACTCTTTGCCAACCAGCAACATCTGGTGGAACTGTAACTTATGAGGTTTGTGATGTGCCAAAGTATTAGCATTCTTATTGTTGTTGCCTTCTGTTTTAGGATTTAAATTTGTTCTTATAAACTGCTTTAGGAATTGAAATCTCTTCAGCTAAAGGCAAAATATTATTTTTATTTTCACTAGTAATTTTTAGGGTCTGTGAGAAGGAGGTGCATATTGGCAGCAAGATCCTCGAGTATCAATTTGATCATGCAATTTCTGTATCTATATCATGTTCATGTATATTGTAGTGTCAAAATTGTGTTTAAAATATTTCATATTTATGTAAAATTGAATACGCTAATTCACATTATATAGATGTCAAAACATTCATTTATTCATGTTGTATTTGTGTTATTTTTTGTATCCTATGTTATATCATGTTTTAGTTATCTTTTTGTGCTGTGTCTGATATTGTCAGGTTTAACATCAACGTAATAGATGGATGGCTGTATCCTGTTTAAACTATAAATATTGAACTAAGAAAACATCTTATATAATATCTATTAATGCATGCCGCCATTTATGTGATGTACTCCCAATGGATGATGGCTGCATAAGTTGCAGAGTGAAATAGAATTTTTGATGCTTGTTAGAATCATCTATCTGTATTAAATTCAGCCATGGGAATTTAAAGATGTTTGAATAGGAAATCTCAATTCTTAAGCATAAAGCTGGAGCTGATGCTGTCATGGGAAGAAATATGCTAAAGTGGATTTATTGTCATCATATAGCAGAAGTTACTATGTTCTAGGGATGATTATTCTGCTTCTGGAAGCATTGTTATACCACCAAAGATGTGCCAGATGTGAACTTTATAATGAAAATCAATTATATCAAATTTATTCCACAACCTATAAAGAGAGAGCACCGGTTTACTTCGAATATCTAATTTAATGGCATTATGTTTCTTTTCCATTGATGGTGCAGGGGCGATTTGAAATTCTATCACTGTCTGGTTCATTTCTTCTGTCAGAAAATGGTGGTCAGCGGAGCAGAACTGGAGGGTTAAGTGTGTCATTGTCTGGCCCAGATGGTCGTGTTTTAGGTGGTGGTGTAGCAGGCCTTCTAACAGCTGCATCTCCTGTTCAGGTTTAATTCCTTTTCTCATTTGAAATTTTCGTTACTGCATTGTTCTTTTGTTCTAGTATCTTTCAGATTGCACATATTTTCAATCTTTTCAGAATCTTGTGGTATACAGGGATGAACCAAAATCACTCTACGAGAAGTGAAAGTTTCTCTAGATTTAACTCTAGTGAAATATGATGTTAGAAGTTCTACCACCTAACAAAAGTGATAAATATTTTGTGATTGATGTTATTATTAATAATCCATTTAATTTCAATAAAGAACTCCATTTAATGTTAATATTATGAAAAATGTAAATTTTAAAGGGTGAGTGTTTGATACACTGACAGTGCACTTTTTTAACTCCCCAAACAAAGTTATAAATTTGCCACATTTCTCATTTCTTTTATATATATATATATGTTTTTTTATTTTTTACTATACACTATACACACTTGTCATCAACCAACCTTGCTTGTTGAATTTTTAAAATCCACTGACAGGATACCAAATATTTTCCCTTCATGAAGAGTTACAGCAAACATAGGTTTTAGGCCTTTAGGTTTGATGATGTTTACCATATGTCAACTGTTAACCATGTAACGTTGGAGCGTTTTGGAGGGTGGAGAAATGGCCTCTGCCTCACCTAGCATTTATCAGTGAGCTCTGTCTCTCCTTTATGCAAATATTTAGATATATTTTAGAAGAATTATGTAAAGCTGACATGATTCATAGTGCTGCTATTGGCTTTTGGTTCTATACATTACTGCCCATCTCATTTTAAGTAATATACTTAACGTGTCTATGGTACTGGAAGTGAGCTACAATGTTGCTTGCAGGTGGTTGTGGGTAGTTTTATTACAGACAATCGAAAGGAAGCAAAGTCAACATACCAGATGGAAGGCCTATCTGCCCCACCAAAGGTTGCTCCAGGGGTTACCAGCTCACCTTCACATGGTACTCTAAGTGAATCCTCAGGTGGACCTGGTAGCCCTGTTAACCAGAGCATGGGAACCTGCAATAATAACAACAATAATAACCCACAAGGCATGTCAAACTTTCCATGGAAGTAAAATCATGCTTTTAACTGGGTAGTCTGTAGTAGGTCAGCCAGTGTTGAAGTGGGAACCATTTTGTAATTTAAGCATCGTGTATCTGAAGTAGAATTAAGGGTACAGGATTTGCTGTTTTTGTTGAACTTGGGACTTGGTTGCTAAGCTAGAAATGGCCGATAGGTCTTGGCTTAGGAGTGTTGTTAGTGTGATGCATTTGTAAGGTAAAGGCGTAAGTTAGACGCGAGAGAGAAAGCACTTGTGTTCTAGTCTTTTAGGTGTTGTGTTTGAGTTTGTTGCCAATTACAGTTACGTTAGTGGAAGGGTGATATGGATGAAGATGATGATGCTCATGTTGAAATTAGCTGTGTTTTACGTCTTATTTATTTTTACACGTATTCTTGCCAAATCCCAATGCTCCATACATCATTCATACCATTGCTTTCATTTTATTTACATTTTGGTTAATTCTGCTAAGCTGTTGGATTTATGTATTTTAATTTGGTTATTTTTAGTTTTTGTATTTATGGAATTTTAAAATTTTAGTCTTAGATTATTACTTTCAACTTGGTATTTACATATTATAGCGATTCAATTAAAAAAACAGATTAAATTTAATTGAACAGGTTTGAGATTAAAACTGATGAAATTAAAATATAAATAGAAAAGAATATGACCTTTACATTTCTGTCTGTACAAGGGAAATCGTGTAACAGTTATTACCATGAACCACAAGTTGTTAGGGAAATGAGGTGAGTACTCATTACATTAGATGAGATGAAGTTCTCCAATTTTGTTTGTTTGGGAGGTGGGGCCTTGGGGAGGGGGGTAAAGTCATTTCACAAAGTTGAATGTTTAATTTTCCCGTTTGTGGCCATTAACAAACCATTCTACAGTGAAGTGAATTAAAGTACACCAACACAAATGCAACGCTCATGCAACTTTTTTGGCTCTCTTCAACAATAGCCTCAAAGAGGGAAACCCAAGTGCAAAAGTCTGCCAGAACCATCCTGTTGCATTATTAGGATCCACTCTTTTTGCCAACCGCCACGCATACATGCCTTCTCCGATATGTGCTGCAGTAGCTAGGTAAAATGCTAGCCGTATTCCAAACATCGACCGAAATAACATAAGTCCAATAGATCTAAGGAGTGGCACTGGTCCTATGGGTGGGAACCAACCACTAGCAAAAAGTGAAATCATTCCAATCAAAATAATTCCCCATACATATATTGGAGGTCCGTCCAAACTTTTGTTTTTCCTATCCTGCCAGTATGATATAGTTGCTGCCATGCCTTCCCGAGGACTCACCATTGGAACATATCCAAGCTCTTGCTGTGCTTTAAGGTATGAGAAGTAATGGGTAAGACCAACCTACAAACATGCATCAGGTTCATTAAACACGATTTTTTACTAGGAAAATTGTCATACCACCTCAACAACCTATCATCACAATATATAACACCAACATTTTACCCTATCAAAATCAAAAGCAGAACAGATGATCGAATATTTATTTTTGGTGCTTTATGCAAAAGTTCTGAATCACAGGCACGGCTCAGAGCACGGAAAGGGGGAACCAATTATTAAACAAACCTTATATACTTCAGCAGGAAGAATGAAGGGCTGAGGAAGCCACCACCGATTCAATAAGGGATATAACATTGAGTATACAGCCCAGAAAATCTTAGCTAGATAAAGAGCATGCGAAACAGCGAGCCAGGACTTTGGCAAGTCATAATCTAAACTTTTTAAAAGTGGTTGGATGAATTCAAAAGTGTTGATTGGAGACCCTGCAAAAAGTCATAAGAGAAAAATACCCTTGAGAAACATTGTCAACTTCATCCAGTAAATAGTCAAAATAGATAAAACTGCTACTGCAAATAGTTTTGCACGCCTAATGGGAGAAAACAAGAAAAGCATTAATCACTATTCATTACCATCAGATATGAAGTATGGCTGGCCAGCTGCAACTGGACGCCCTTCTTTTCCAGGAATGTCATCTAAAACTCCCATGCTTGCCAATAGTAGAGCGAGTACCAGGTTATCCACATAAACCCAGTCTGTTTTCACATTAGCATTACCTATTTTGAATGGCACCAAGCCTAGTTTTGCCATAGTTACTATCCTAGGGAGGTGTCGCTCTTCACCGGGTCCATATATAGCAGCTGGACGAACAGCACAGGTATAAAGACATTTTCCAATATTATTCCTGCACAGCAAAGAATCCCCCATGTAACTCATTTCCCTTTGGAACAGAAAAGGGTGAAGAGAAGGCATGTTCAATGGCAAACTTCAGTAAAAATTTAATCTAGATTATCCAATATGCTAGAGTAGATTTTGTCATTCAATTATATTCTGTGATGACCCCATGAGCTGATGTGGTAGAAGCGGCTGAAGGAGAGCCAACAAGGTGCGCATCAGGAGGACCCCACGCAAGAAAACCATATCTGTTATTCTTAAGAATTATGTGACCTAAGGGCAGCGGATATTTTGTAAAGGGGCAGTACAATCTATCTATTATAAATAAGTAGAAATAACCTAAGTACGAAGGAATTGTCTAGAGCGTGACTGCTACTGCCTCCTCGCTTGGATTAGTTTCTTTGTACTGATCCATTTCTTCTCTTGAATTCACCATACTCTCCTATTTCTTCTTCCTCCTCTTTTGGTCTCTACTTCTTATTATAGTTGTTTGTATTGTTTGGAATTCATTTTGAGGTTGCAGTTTGGTCCATTTTTGGTGCTTTCGTTGCTCTAACTCTCCTCCACCATGGTTGATGGTACTCGATTGGCAAACTTAGATCTGTAAGTGGCTATGCTTCAGGATGATTTTCAACTACAATCTCAAGCTCTTGCTCAACAAACTAAATCCCTAGACTCCAAATCTACAGTTTCTATTCAGTATCAAACAATGGTTGATATGAAGCATCAAACGGAAGCTGTTAGTACTCAACTCATTCAACTTGGGCAGTTAATTAAAGGTAAGGCCACGCTATCAAACGATAGCCTCCCGATGGAACCAAGGTTTTGACTGATTCCACAACAACATTCAAGTGTGACCATACATCTCCTTCCAACCACTGCCATCCATCGCACCTTGAGTACGATTCTGATAGGGAAGAGTTTCCGTTCAAGCCCAAACCCGCTCAAGTGGAACTGACTAAATTTAATGGTACTGATACTATCATACTAATACTAATACTATCATACTATTCCACATACATATAAACTAATACTATCTTGTACCATTTTATTCAAGCCTAAAACAATAGTAGCAGAAAAGATAACCAAATAGGAGGATTCTGGCAGTTCGATTTACTTACTTTAAAGGGCGGCCGTTGTACTTAAGAACCAACTGCTCGGCGATTGATTTACTTCGACCATAGGGATCAACGTGATCATCAATAGGGAAATAGGGCAAGGCCTCACTGCCATTGACAATCTCCTTTCCACCAAACACAACATTATATGTGCTGACATAAACAAGCCTAGTGATCCCAAATTCAAGGCAAGCCTCCAAGACATGGCAGGTTCCATTGATATTCACCTGGTCAACACGAGAGAACTGAAGCATTTCTTTCCCTGACATGCCATAGGAAGCCAGGTGAAAAACGCAATTGGCACCACGAAGAGCATTTTCAACATCTTTCTTCGAGGTAAGATCGCCTGTTGCAACCACACAATTCAGGGCAATGGGTATAAGCATCTCAAAATGCTAAATTGAAGGCCTCCCCCGCATATTTAAAAAAAAAAAAAAGACACAGCACAAACTTTATGGTTAAATCCATCTAAGAAAGATAAGTTGAAAACTTTAAAGTTTCTAAGTTTTTGTTACTTTCTTCCGATCATCAGAAAGAAAATAATAGTAGTAGCAGAAGAAGAAGAAGAAAAGGGAAACCTTGGAGGCAGCGGATGCCGTGTTTGCTTAGTTGGAGGGACCAAGGGGAATGATGGCGGAGGTCAAAGGAGCGAACTTGGCGAGCACCTCTGAGGATAAGCTCCAAGCAAAGGGCAGAGCCGACGAAGCCCAGACCACCGGTGACCACGAAGGTGTTGCCTTCGATGCCTTCATTTTCGCTCAAGTGCATTTTGTTGCTGTAGCTGGATTGGATGCTAGGGTGAGATATAGGGTAATTTGGTGAATAAGTAGAGGGATCGGAACGGTGACCGATGGATGGAGACAAGTACTGAGGTTGGCCTGGGCGCAATTTTAGTCAATCCGGTGCTGCATACGTCTATTGCCTTTCCTCACAGTAATAATGAATTATTTCATCTTTTAAACAAATTATTTTAGTGCTTTATTTAATTTTAATTTATGATTGTCCGGCACTAGTGTCACGGGCCAGAGTTTAAAGCCCGTGACCATTAAACCAAATGCATCTGATGGATGTCTATTGCTTATGGGGATCATTTGGCCCACGTGAGTTGGCCCGATTCAAGGAACTGTTGAAGAAGCCTGTCAGATTGAAGCCTGGTTGGTCCGATAGTGAAGATATGGCAACTTAGACAACTATGGTAACTAATCTTTAAAGATAGATGGAATCATATCCTGTAAAGATTAGATAGGATTTGATATAGCAATATCTTGTAAATCTCTTAAATCATGTGATATGGTTAATCTTGTCCGTCGATGTAAATGTATCTTGACCGTCGGTTTTGGGGGAGCTCAAGTATAAATAGAGAGCCTCCCCTCATTTGTACTCACTCCATTCATTGTTTCATTATTTTTTGTGAATAAGAGAATAGAGAGCATTTACTCAAACACTTTGCGAGCGTCCCTTTCTGTTCTTCTTTAGTTGCTTCTTTTGGCATAAGTTTGCTTCCGTTGTACGAGTTGGTGCCTTGGAGGAGTTCTTAAGGAATCCTCCTTCGAGTAAAGGCTGACTTAGGCTAGTTTGGACGAGCGAATCACCTAAGGCCGCACGGATTGCTAGACGAAAGGTCTAGCCCCGTGACACTAGATCTATTTATAAATTAGATTACTCAATTTGAATTAAAGGCTTATTTTAAAAGTAATAGAGTTTGAATGAAAATATAGTCTCGAAAAATGAGTTTTGATAGAAAATAAGATCCGTTTAAAAAATAGGTTAAGTCTCAAGCAATATTTTGTTGGCTTGACCTCGACCCCAGCCCCAGCTCGAATTTGTAAAAAAGAAAAAGCTTGCAATTTTATAGCTACTTTGCTGCTGTTATTTTCCTATTTTTACTATCATTTTATTGATTTTTGACATATAAATAAATTATCATCTAGATGTTACGACAACAATTAAATATTTTTTAAATTTTAAAAAATTTAAATATTAATATGGTGTGGACTGCTACATTGATGTCATATAAGTAAAGTTAACAAGCGTTAATTTTTTCAATCTATTTTAAAATAATTTGACAAACAAGACAAGTTTAAAAGACTAAAAGAAATAATAAAAAATTAAAATAATTTTTTTTAAATTGAAAGACCAAATAAATCATTTTACGTATATAATATAATATATCCATTTAAAGGAGGAACATGATTATTTTATTCATCTCAGATCCACTTAGAAATTAAAAACTTTTTCTTCAATTTTCTTTTATTCTTTCTTTTCCTTGCAGTGGTAAGGGGGGCCGATAAAGAAGAGGCAAACTTGGGTGAGAGTAGTGCAAATTAAAGAAAAGGTACAAAAATGAATAAAGCTTCCATTTCAGGCTTATGTTATAGGTGGAAGAAACTCAAATAGTTGAATGTTATTGCCCACAACAAAATCAAACTCACATCTCATCATCATTCATTATTCCAATACTCATGATCTTTTATATAATTAATGTATTTGTTAGAATTGAGTTAATCGAATCTTTATTTAAATAAAATACAATGGTAAAATAAAATAAAAGTAAAATCCATATAGAACTACACTTCTTTTATTTTATTTTAGAGCAAGGTTTTTAAACATTATTATACTTCATCTATTTAATATTGACTAGAATAAGGTGTTTCAACCTTACTACACTCCTTCTATTAGAATATGATTTTACAAGCCTATAAATAGACATAGTCTACTTCTCTTGTAATTAAAAATTCGAATTCAGCACAGTGAATTATATTCTCTTCTGCCAGTGTTTTTTTTTCCGAAAAGGTTTCCACATAAAAAATTTTTGTGTTCTTTATTTTTCTTTCTCTTTTTTTTTTTGCGATATATTGTCGTTACCGACATTCTATTTTTCACAAGTCAATATCAAAGCTTTTCAGGTTGCTTATCTCAGTCACAGTAATGACGTCTTTGAAGTATGAAATTTTGCTGTTGGATCGTAACACCAGATTCGCATTGTGGTAGATTAAGTTGCAGGCAGTTCTTACGCAGATGGATCTAGAGAATGTCCTGCTAAGGATAGATAAGATGCCTTCAACATTGACGGAGGAAGAGAAGAGGCATAAAGATCGAAAGGCATTAACATAGTTACATCTGCATTTATCTAACGAAATTTTGCAAGATGTGATGAAGAAAAAGACCATCACTGCTTTATGGAAGAGGCTGAAACAAATATGTATGTCGAAAACTCTAATTACCAAGCTGCATATGAAGCAACATCTTTATACTTATCGTTTAGAGGAAGATGCGTCTGTGCACGAACACTTAATAGTGTTTAAAGAAATTCTCTCAAACTTGGAGGCCATGGAGGTTCAGTATGATAAGGACGATTTAGGGTTGATTCTACTTTGTTTGTTGCCCTCGTCTTATTCAACCTTTAGAGACATGATTTTATATAGCCGCGAGTCTCTTACAGCTGATGAGGTTTATAATTTTTTGACCTCGTATGATAAGATGAAGCATCTTATGGTTAAACTCGACTCTCAAATAGAAGGTTTCATTGTTCGTGGGAGACAAGATCGAAATGCTGATGATGATTGTGGAAGAACATAAGAACGGAATCCTCGTGGTAAATCTAAAGAAAAATCAAAGTCTTCAAACAGAGGTAAAACTTGTAACTTCTGTAAGAAAAAGGGACACATTAAATCTGAGTGTTTTAAGTTACAGAACAATATCAAAAGAAAGCCTGCGAATCAAAAGAGCAAACAACCAGAAAAATCTGGTGAAGTTGATGTTGCAGAAGACTACAACAATTCTAAAGTAAGCGAGGAGTGGATCTTTGATTCGGGTTGCACCTTCCACAAGAGTCCCAATTGGGATTGGTTTACAACTTATGAAACAATTCTAAAGTGAATTTGAGTGTTCTAGTCGCTTTTGTCAACAATTCTAAAGTGAGCAAGGAGTAGATCCTTGATTTGGGTTGTACCTTCCACATGAGTCCCAATCAGGATTGGTTACAACTTATGATACAGTGTTTGAATGTATTGTTTTGATAGAAAATAATGTTTATATAAAATCGCAAGTGTTGGAACGATTAAAGTTAAATGTTTGATGGAGTTGTCAGAGAACTTAGTGACGTGCGACATGTTGCAGAATTGAAGAGAATTTTAATTTCTTTACGTGCTCTTGATTCAAAAGGGTACAAACGCACAGTTAAAAGTGGGGTTTTGAATATTTCCAAAGGTTCCCTTGTTTTGATGAAAGGGTAAAGAAAGACTGCCAAGTTATATGTTTTGCAGGGTTCTACTGTTACTAGTGATGCAGCTATCGCTTCCTCTTCCCTGTCAAATAATGATGTTACTAGACTTTAGCATATGTGCCTAAGGCATATAAGTGAGAATGGTATGGTAGAATTAAGCAAAAGAGGACTTCTTAATAGGCAAGGAATTTGCAAACTGAAGCTTTGTGAGCACTGCATTTTTGGGAAGAAAAAGAGAGTTTGATTTACTAGAGGAATCCATAACACAAAGGGAACGTTGAAGTATATTCATTCTGATATGTAGGGGTCATCTAGAGTACCTTCGAGAGGTGGAGCTAATTATATGATAACACTTATTGATGATTTTTCCAGAAAAGTTTGGGCATTTTTCCTGAAGTAGAAAAGCGATGTGTTTTCTACATTTAAGTCTTGAAAAACTATGATTGAAAAACAGACGGGAAAACAAATAAAACATCTTCGCACAGACAACGGCTTAGAGTTATGTTCTGATGAGTTTAATGAACTGTGTAAGTTAGAAAGGATCACAAGACACTTGACAGTTTGTCATACTCCACAGCAAAACGATATTTCAGAACGAATGAACAAAACGATTATGGAGAAGGTTCGATGTATGTTGTCGAATGCTAACTTACAGAAGTCATTTTGGGCCGAAGCAGCCTCTACAGCATGTTTTTTGATCAACTGATATCCATCCATTTATATTGAGAAAACGAATCCACAAGAGGTATGGTCTGGTAATCATGCTGATTATTCTAATTTAAATTTTTTTGGGTGTCCTACGTATGCTCATGTTGATAATAGAAAATTGGAACCAAGATCTATTAAATGTGTTTTTCTTGGTTATAACGCTGGTGTAAAAAGGTATAAGTTATAGTATCCTGAAAATAGAAAAGTTGTGATTAGTAGAGATGTCGTTTTTGAAGAAACTGTTATGCTACCTAACTTATCTTTTAAAGACTCTTCCAATAAAGAATATCAAATGCAGGTGGAGAATCAGATTAATCCAAAATCTACAGTAGAGTCGAATCTTCAAGCCAGTACAGAAATTCAAAATAGAGTTGCTTCTTCACCATAATACTCTATCGCCAAAAACAGAACTAGAAGAGAAATTAAACCTTCAAAGAAGTATGTCGAGGCTGATCTAGTTGTTTATGCTTTAAATGTGGTTGAAGATATAGATGCAAACCAAAAATCATCTAATTATTCTGAGACGGTTAGTTGTAAAGACTTAGAAAAGTAGATGTTTTCTATGTAAGAGTAGATGAATCACTCCATAAAAACAGAACATGGGATCTTGTGAAGTTTTCTAAAGGTAAAAAGGTTGTTTGTTGTAAGTGGGTGTCTAAAAATAAAAAAGAGACTCTAGGAGTTAAAAAACCCAGATATAAAGCAAGGCTTGTTGCAAAAGGTTACAGTCAAATTCCAGGTGTGGACTTCAAAGATGTGTTCTCCCCAGTTGTAAAGCATAGTCTGATTCGAGCTTTGCTCGGTATTATGGCCATTCATGATTTGGACCTTGAGCAGTTAGATGTAAAAACTACATTTTTTGCATGGAGAACTTGAGGAGGATATTTACATGCAACAACCAGAAGGCTTTATAGTCTCAGAAAAAGAGGACCATATCTGCTTAATGAAAAAGTCCCTTTACGGTTTGAAACAGTCACCAAGACAGTGGTACAAGAGGTTTGATTCCTTTATGACTTCTCATGGTTTCAAAAGAAATAGCTTTGACGATTGTGTTTACTTTAAGAAAGACAGTAATGGTTCTTTTATTTATCTACTCCTTTATGTTGATGACATGTTGATAGCAACGAAAGATAAATGAAAGATAAGAAAGGTTAAAGCCCAACTAAGTGAAGAATTTGAGATGAAAGATTTGAGACTAGCAAAGAATATACTTGGTATGGAGATTCTCAGAGATAGAAAAACAAGTAAATTGTACCTAAGTCAGAAGGGATACATTGAAAAAGTTCTTGGTAGGTTCAATATGCAGAGTGCTAAACCTATTAGTACTCCTTTAACAGCCCATTTCAAGCTTTCATCTGCTTTGTTTCCACAGTCAGATGATGAGATTGAGTACATGTCACATGTTCCATATTCTAGTGCAGTGGGATTTCTTATGTATGCTATGGTTTGTTTATGTCCAGATTTATCATATGCAGTTAGTGTAGTTAGCAGATACATGTCGAATCCTGGTAAAGAACACTGGAAAGCAGTTCATTGGATTTTCAGATACTTACGAGGTACTACTGATGTTTGCTTACAGTTTGGAAGAATTAGAGATGGAGTCATTGGGTATGTTGATGCTGATTTTGCTGGAGATCTTGATAGAAGAAGATCTTTCACAGGTTATATCTTCACAATCGAAGGTTGCAATCAATTGGAAATCCATTTTGCAAACTATAGTTGCTTTGTCTACCACTGAAGCTGAGTACATAGTGATTACTGAGGCTTATAAAAAAGCAATTTGGTTTAAGGGACTCTTTAGTGAACTCAATGAATAACTTCAAATCAGTACAGTATTTTGTGATAGCAAAAATGTCATCTTTCTTACAAAAGATCAAATGTTTCATGAGATAACAAAACATATTGACGTTCGGTATCATTTTATTTGTGATATTATTGCTTATGGTGATATTGTTGTGAGCAAAATTAGTACTCAATGAAAATCCTACAGATATGACGACTAAGTCACTTCCCATAACCAAGTTTGAGCAGTGCTTAAACTTGATTGGTGTTCATTGTTGAAGTAAAACCCTTAAGGGGTTTTATGGAAAAAATGGAGAACTTGTTCGTTGAGAGTTCCAATAAAAAACTTGTTCATTGAGAATTTGTGTCAAGGCAGAGATTGTTAGAATTGAGTGACCCGAATCCTAATTTAAATAAAATACAGTGGTAAAATAAAATAAAAGTAAAATCTATATAGAACTACACTTCTTTTCTTTTATTTTAGAATAGGATTTTTCAATATTATTATTCTTCATCTATTTGATATTGATTAAAATAATGTGTTTCAACCTTACTACACTCCTATTAGAATATGGTTTTACAAGCCTATAAATAGATATAGTCTACTACTCTTGTAATTAAAAATTTTAATTAGACATAGTAAATTATCTTCTCCTCTGCCAGTGATTTTTTCTGTGTGTTTTTTATTTCTCTTTCTCTTTTCTTTGTGATACATTGTCATTAATGACATTTTATTTTTTACAGTATTAATTCACACAAAAACTTAAAAAATCCATCAAATTTTTTGAAAAATGTTGAATCTCTCTTCAAATATTTTTTTACTATTTTTTAACCAAGGTTTGAAAATAGTTTTTCCCCAATTAAAAAGTCACACGTGGTTATATTTTTCTTTTCTTTTCTTTTTTGTTGAAAAAGGTTATTATTATAAAAATAGATTTTTTTCATCTTCTTCAATATTGTTTTATTTTGTTCGTTGAGAAAAAAAAAACTCCAATTTGGATCCAATAATTAGCACCTCTCTCCTACAAATGGAGCAGCGTAAAATATGATTGGGTTTTGCTTTTTTATACCCTCTTTCAAATATTATTGTGTAAATAGAAACATGAATGAAAATCTCTAGTTTTAAAAGATTTCATGGTTTTGATACATGACAAACTCCAAGCAAAAGTTTCAGTTTTGATAGCATTTGTGGGAGATGGTTTATGGTGAGAAGAAGGAATGACCAAATTAGATCTTGTCTCTTTTTCATTCCTATGCTCAACTAAATCCTGTTAGTGTTGCAGTTTCAATTCAAAATGCTACCTTTGTCACCTACATAAAAGTTGCTTACCGTAAATATAAACCCAAATCGTTCTTAGTGAACCAGATAAAGCTGCAGTTATGATAAGATAGTTGAAGTCCTTACTGGTATGAATCATGTAGTTGCAGATATGGGAGATAATGATATTCAAAACCCAACTAAAATAATCATGGTGTCTGGAAAAGATGAATTTGGAATCAATTATAGTTACCTTCAATGATTATGACATAGCATTTAATATGAAAAATTGCAGATAAAGTGAAGGTGGCGGTGAGCAGACTAAAAGTCTTAAACCACTTGTACTTTCTCGGCTATTTTACCAAATTGACCTAAAAAATTTGTAATATTTATAAAAATGATTCAAGTTCAAAAACAATTACTAAAATGACTTGAAATGAACAGTTGTATGAGGTTTTGGGCACCCAATGGCCGGGACCACCTAGTATTTTGGCCCTATGATTGTGTCATGCTTTAAAAAATTGATTTTTTTTTTATTTTGGGAACCCAATGACCGACACTAGGGTATATTTTTTTTTAATCGTATCATACTGGTATACAAAAATATCAGTATTTTTTTTAAAAAATTAGTTTTGGCCTTGTAATGGTCGGCACCACATTAGTAAATTTTTTTTTGTTCTGGCCTTCTAATGGATAGCACCAGGGACTTTTTTCATGTCCCAATGCATTTTTTTTTACTTTTCTACACTGATGGTCAGCACTAGACTAGTATTTTTTTTTAAAAAAATTTGGTTCTGGCCTTCTAATGGCCGGCACTACACTAGTAAAAAAAATTTGGTTCTGGCTTCTTACGGCCGGCACCAGAGACTTTTTTCGTGTCCCAATGCATTTTTTTTATTTTTCTACATTGATTGTCGGCACCAGACCAGTAATTTTTAAAAACAATTTTTTTTTTTGGTTCTAGCCTTCTAATGGCTGGTACCAGAGACTTTTTTCGTGTCCTAATGCAATTTTTTTTTTACTTTTCTACACTGATGGCCTACACCAAACCAGTAATTTAAAAAAATTACTAGTGTATTGCCGGCCATTAGAAGGTCAGAACTATTTTTTTTTACTAGTGTGGTGCCGGCCATTAGAAGGCCAGAATCATTTTTTTTTTATTTTTTTCCTAGTGTGGTGCTCACCATTAGAAGGTCAGAACTAAAAAAATTTTCTTTTTTTACTAGTGTAGTGGTCGCTATTAGAAGACTAGAATAAAAAAAAATTTATTAGTGTGGTGCAAATTACTAGTCGGACACAATCATCAAGCAATCATAGGTCCAAAATACTATGTGGTGCCGGCCATTGGGTGCCCAAAATCTCATTCTACTGTTCATTTCAGATCATTTTAGAGATTGTTTTTGAACTTGAATCATTTTTATAAATATTAAATTTTTTTAGTTAAATTTGGTAAAATAGGGTAGTTTCTCTATACCTAAATACATCCTGTTCATGTCAACATGCATTTGCCACGTCCATCCTCTCCAACACTACACTCAAAAACAAGTATTGATAGTCACGTATAGTGAAGTTGGAGACAAACATTCCATTTTCATTTTTCTAGTGTTGTAATACTATCATGCTCTTCACTGCTTCCTCTTCTAATCAACTCTTTCAAACATTTCAAATTTTAACTTTGTGGATCCTAAATTAAAGAGAATTTAGTATGTAAAATAATTAAAAATACTGTTTTTAGGATACCTTTTATGATGAAAACCAAAAGGAACAGGGGAGAATGAGTGATTTTGTAAGAATATTTTCAATTTATTTCAACACCAATAGGAGGCATCTTCTTCTATAATGATCATGGGCTTGCATGTTATTTCAACCATTTATTTCTTAATTAATATATTTGTATTCTCTTTTAATTTTTAAATAATATATAAATTTAAAATTATAATATTTTTAAAATAAAAAAAAGGTAAATCAACATGCAACAATTTTAATAATAGTTCATGTATTCATAGTTAAAAAAGAAATTGTTTTAAGAGAACTTGTTTAACACAATATAAACAACTTTTAATTTTTTTTTAAAAAAATTACAAATGAAATTATACATAAAAATAAATACAAATTTATAAGTGAAAATATACATAATTACATAGGTAAAAATACCCATAAAATGTACATAGAAGTACATATGACGATATATAAAGAATGTTATAAAATAATACATAAGATAATTCACAGTGTTATGCATAAATGTATATAAAAAAATACATAAAAAAATTATTAACCTCAATATATTCATAAAAATTATCATGTTTATTATCCTAAAAAATAAAATTTACCATCATAAATCATTGTCGTATTATATCATGCATTGTATAAATAAGAGTTATAAATACATAAATTCAATACATCAAATTAAATTTATCAATCAACAATTATAAATATATTAATGATACCAATCATACATCTATAAAAAGCAATACACATTATATACATAAACTCAAACTAAAAAACAATTGAAAATAAAAATGATTTTACCAAGACACATAAAATACTATATTTCAGAATTTACGACAATATGGGAAAGATTGATTTGATGGACACAATTTTAAAAAAATCTCAAAGATTGAAATTGAAATTTTAAAAGGCGAGGAAGAGAGAAATAAAATGGGAAGTTGGGACGACAGCACTTGGTTCACCGAATCGAGCAATGATGGTGTAGGAATGGTGCAACGGCAGAAGAGGGAAAAAGAGAAAAAAAGAAAAATTGCGAGTTAAGGACCTCCGATTTTGAGTGAGATTTTCTGTATTTTTTTTCTCTTTTCCATGCGAATTAACTCGCTATTTATAGTAAAAAAAAACTTAAGAATCTTAGATTAATCTAATTTAATAATTCAACCAATCTACAAATTAAAAATTAAAAATAAATAAAAGCTATTTATCTAAAATAAATGTAAATTTTCCTAAGAAAAATAAGAAAATAAGTATATAAAATAATACTAATTCATCTAACTCCTAATTATCCTAATTAATTAATAATATTATTAATAAAGTCCATAAACATCCTAGTATAGTTCTAATAATAAAATTTAATAATTATCCTAAGAAAATTTAATAGCATAAAATCTTAATCTAAATAATAATAATAATAATAATAATAAAAGAACCCACCAACCCACATGCACAAAACTATTTTAATTAAACTTGTCGATTGAGTTTTAACTCAATTAGTATGGGTATTATTGTCAATATAAGAGCACGTGAGTTCGAGTGTACTGAAGCGTATTATCCTCCTATGTCATAATCATTGGGTCAACAAGAGCAGATATAATCAAAATCTATAATAAAATTGTTAAAAAAATTAAAATAAAAAGGTTAATTGTACAATTAGTTCCTCACTTAAAGATGAAAATTAAAATTAATCCTTAATATCAAATCAAAGTTCAATTTAATCCTAGACTTCAACTAAAAATTCAAATAAGCTCACAATATCACAATTGTTTTATTATACTATATGTTTTTTTTCCAAAAAATAAATTTAAATTTATTATGATTATCACAACTTTTGTTTTAACATGACTACTACGATATTTTTTAAATTTTTTTAAAATTGGATTATAATTATTTTTAAATATCAATTTAGTAATACGATGGAAAATAAAAGGTATACTTGTCAGTTTAAAAGTTTTTTCAAATTCATGTTTTTATATATATTATAGATAAAAAGAACTTTTAGCAAAAAAAATAAAAAAATTAATTAAGCATTTATGAAAAAATTACACCCAATCGATCTCTAAATGATTAAAAAAATAATTTGTCCTTTCAATTAACAAAAACTATCATTGATTGGTTTGACTATTGACGGGTAGACAAAAGCAGTGAAAAGCTGACATGTAAGTAAGTATGCTGAAATGATATTCCAGTTAGCAAAAATCTTAAAATTTTCTACAAAATTAATAAATATTATTTTTAAAATTAAGCTTAAACAACAAAATGATATCTAAATTATACTAATTTTCTTAAATTGGTACCTAATTTTTTTTTAGTCAGAACTGATGCCTAAACTATTACATCGTTACCCATTTTACTCTAACTGTTAATTCCATTAGAAAAAAAAAATTCAGTGTAACATAAACTCTATTTATTTTACTCATTTTCTTATATTTTTTTCTTATCAAATAATTTTTACCAAATTTTCTTTTTATTTTCTCATCAACCAAACACCCAAAACAAATTTGTTTGCTTCCTTATACAAAGCTTCCATGAATTAGCTGCAAACCCAAACAACATGTTTTAGAAGTTCAGAACATAATCAAAATCAAACAAAATGACAAAAAAAAAAGATAATTACAAACCTTAATTGTTTAGTTGAAGTTCCTTTGATTACGTTTAGCTCTATAATTTGAAATCCTCTCTTGTCTCTCTTCTGGGTTGTAACGTCCTATTTTAAAGCCTGGTTCCTCCATTAACAAATTCTTTATTGCACAATAGAGTTATAAAATTTCAGAAAAAAAAAACAGAGTACAAAAAAAAATAAAACAGGGGACTTAAGGTAATAAAGATATGAAGCAAACCTGAAAAAAGCTGTTGTCGGGACCTTGAAAATTTTGCAAAGAATTGCCATCAAAGCAGCATCTGTGTAAGAACTTTGCTACATTTTCATCGTTGTAAGCAAAATCGAAATTTTCATACCCTTTCCCTTGGACTTCGATAAGAAGACAGAGATGGAAACTAGTATATTCGATAAAGACAGATTTTCAAGCTGATTTATGTTTTCTTCGTTTCCCTTATTGTTCAACAGAGCTTGAAGATCATAACTGGGAAGATCAGACAATACGCTATAATCGATTGTTCCAGTGGAAACCATTTCGGGAATTTTATAGTTGAAGGAAGAGTAATCCGAAGTTGATGAAAGATTATAAGACATTTTTTAAACCAAAATGAACCAAGTTTTGATTGAAATTAAAACTCAAAAATGCAATAAAAAGACCAAAGACAAATTGGTGTCCTTTTTTTTTTTTTGGTTATTCGGTTATGAAATAGACAAATTTTCTTTTGAGTATTTGGTTGATGAGAAAATGTAAGAAAATTTAGTAAAAAAAATTATGAGAAAAAAAAATAAGAAAATAAGTTAAATAAAAAGAGATCTACGTGACAACTTATAATTGGCCGAATTTTTTTTTAACAAGACTAACAGTTGGGTAAAATGGATAAAAGTTTAATAGTTTAGGTATCTGCTCTAATAAAAAAAAAGTTTAAGTACAAATTTTAGAAAACTAGTATAATTTAAGTATCACTTTATTATTTAAGCCTAAATAAAAAATTACCCTGCACTTTTTCCACTCAAGTACTTTTTTTTATAAGAAGTAATATCTAAATATTAATTTTTTTTAGCCTTTTTAGTTCAACCATTGGAGCCTCCATTAAAAAATTAACCAGGCATTTTAATTAAATAAAAATATAATTTAATAATATTTACACCTCTTGCTCTTCATCTCTTTCCTTACCCTCTCCCATCCCTTTAACTATAAGAACCATTCATTTCCTCGTCTTGAGTCACAACAAAACCTCCACAACTTCATCTCCTTCCTCACTCCCAATTTTCCCATCTTCTAAGCTCCTCATCCATCCCTTAAACTCCTTTAACTGCTTTAAAAATATAGACCTTCTGCAACAACTCGATTTTTAGTGATATTGGAAAAGATAATTTTGAAACATCATTTTTGAAAACCGGGTCCGTAAATATTAAATATAAATATTTATAGAGTTGGTATAAAAGTATATTAAAGTTTGGTCTAATAATTTTGTTGAATTCATAGTTAAATTAGGAGCAGGGACTAAATTGTAAAAGTCTTATTGTTATAAGTTTTTAATTGACCAAAGAATTAGGGACTTAAATTACAATTAGTCAAAGGTTCAAAATGATGCATAAGCTATTCTTTTTAATATGAATTAGTGCTTGATGATGGAAGATTCCACTTATAATTGTTAATGATAAATTAAGTTAATATAAATATGGTTAAGTTAATTTAATTAAGTGATTAAGGCTTTAATTAAATTATATATAATCAAATTAAGTGGAAATGTGTTCATCTTTTTCTTCTTCAACCTACCAAAGCTTAAACACCTAAAGAAAAAGCCATTTTTGAAGCTTTTACATTCGGTCCTTAATTGGTAAGTATTTTCGAGTCCTTTTCTTGTAATTTGTATGTTTTTGAGGTCATGGAAACTTAATTTAGCTAGCACATGTAACAATTTGCAAAATTTTTAAAGTTCTTTTTTAATAGTTTTATTTTTTTTTATTTCTTGAATACACTGGTGTTAAATTGATAGATTTTAAACATAGATTATGAAAAAGGACTAGATTGTAAATTTTGATTGATATATTTGTACTTAGGACTAAATTGAATAAAATGTGAAATTGAGGTAAAGTTTTGGTATAAATAGAGCGTAAAGGACCCCTGAGCAATGTAACTGAAGTCAGTTTTTAAACCAAAGCTTAAAATTGAAAGATATGGCTATTTTGACTTTAAGGACTAAATTGAATAAAATGTAAAAATTTAGGGATTTCAAAAATGAGATTATTTGGGTTCATTTATGTCATAGCATAATGTAAAAATGTTTGGTATTGATGAATTGAATGAGACAATTGTATCAATCAAGAATTGGATCAAACCAGAGATAATCGTGAAGAAGCTGAAATTGTTGATTAGTCCATGAAGATTCAACTTGTTTAGTGCTTTCACCAGGTAAGCTCATATGGAAACTTACCACTTTATTTTATTTTATTTATGTATTATTTTTAAATTAATATATATTAAAATTGAGTATAATTAAAGGAATTTGGCACATATGTCTTAAAAGGAATAAATTGTAATTTCTTGTAAGTATTGGTTGTATCAAAGTGGTACAGGGTGCAAATATGAATACTGATTTTTTATAGAACTTGTATTGATAAATGAAATCATGTACAAGGATGGATAATGACATTTATATGAAAGTGATGCCCGAGTGAACTTAGTAAAATGTTAGGAAACGTATGACATGCCATTAGGGTTATACACGTAATTGAATAGGGATTTACATGTTATTATGAGATCTAAAATTTGTTGCAGATTCTCGAGTTAAACATATTGTAGGTTTAGCACGGACGGGTAACCTCGATATAATGTCATCTTGTGTGATTAACTTGGTTATAATGTCAGCTTGTGTGAGCAACCTTGAAATATTGTCAGCTTATGTGAGCATTTCATTCCTGTGTATCTGAGTCTGTCTTACTAAAGTTCTATTGGGCGATGTTCAATTGTTTGAAAATGGAAATTTAACCAGTGAATGGAAAATGAAATGGTATTTGACAATGTTAATGTATGGATGATTACATGACTTTGATTAGGGTTTGAATTATTTATGATTTGAGAATGCATCTAATGCATTTGATTGATGTTATTATATGTATAGATATGTCACAATGTGCCAAAGGATAGTTAGAAATATTGCTAAATGGATTAGTTAATTATGCCTAGATGATCAAGGTATGTTCTAGTTTCCATTTGAACTTACTAAGCATCTTATATGCTTATATAGTTTGTTCTCCCTTTTCCTTCTAGATCATCACCTTGCGAAACTCGTCAAGACGAATCGTCTTGAAGCTCACACTATCCTATTACCAACTCAATAATTATTTGTTTAGCTTGAGTTTTGAGATTGTGTTATGTATATAGGGAAAAGATGTTAAAGAAATGGTCACTATCTTGTTAATTTGGCATGTTTTGATGGTTGTGGCAAATATTGAGTTGTTTTAAAAGTTTGGTATGTAATAAATGGTGTATGGATTAGCTATGCCTGATGTTGTTTAGTTGATGATTTAAACTTGAATATGTCATTGAAATATGCTAAGAACTACATATAGAAGAGATGGTAGGTGAATGAGTAGATGAATCGTACATGTTTTAGTTTTGACTATATACATATGATGCCATTGAATAAGCATATACTTGATGTCTTATTGATTTGTTCTAGGTTGAATTTATATGTTTTTACATAGATGATTATGATATATGAATGTATGTAATGATAGACTTTGGTCAAAACATTTGAATAAGTACCAAATGGTTCATTTTTGCCAAAAATAGGGTTTACGCCCGACGACCAATGTACCTTGTCGTAACATCGGCCAAAAGTAAGTGATGTTGCGACATCAAGTGGCTTGAGGTTGTGACGTGACATGCTATTTTGGTGACGTAACGATATGGAAGATATGACATTAGGATGTCGGCCCTGATTTTTAAAACTTTATAATTTGGTCCTATTTCATGCTCGGGTAGACAAAAAAGCTTTCATGAGCTCGATTAAGACTCGATTTTGATTGTTTAACCATAAATGAATGTGTTTGACATTTAATTGCATGTGCAAATGATTATTATACTATGAATTGATTGTAGTTGCTCTGGCAATGGATGTAGCATCTTGTAGTTCGAACCCCAGGTCGAGTTGGACGAGGTGTAACGACCCAAATTTTAAGATCATCGGAAAATTGAATTTTTGGGTCATAATTTCCGTAAAATGAATTCGTAAATATTTATTAGAAATATTTACGAAGCTAGTAGTGTAGTTAATTAGACTTTGGTTAAGTGAATTAGCTTGAATTAAGGCTAATTTAATGAAAGGGCTAGATTGAATATAGTGTAAAAGTTTAATTGTAGAATAGAGAAAATTCAAGGGATTAAATTAGCAAATAAGCTTTAAGCGACAAGTGTGTGGTAAGTATAAATACATGTGTATTATTTTAATTGGTACAAATGTATGAATATATATGTATTTACTTAATATTTAAGAAATAATAATTATAATTTAAAATATAATAATAATGATATAATATAATAGTTATAATAAATAAAAGAAATAAAAACATAAAGAAAAAGGAAAAAGAAGGGCACGAACAGAACAAAGAAAGAAAGAAAGAAAGAAAGAAAGAAAAAGAAAGGTAAAATAGGGTTTTAAGGTTCAAGCTTTAAGTGGTAAGTCATTTTAATCCCTTTTCTTGTAATTTTTGTGTCTGTGGAATCCTAGAAAGAAATACTATTTGAGTTATGTTGAAATTTAGAAATTTATTGAATTTTTATATGTTGATTAAGTTGAATGAATGGAAGAATTATTGGTTTAATTGATAGAAATTCAAATTAGAAGTGGGAGAAGGATTAAATTGTAAAGATAGATATAAGTTTTGTTATAATAGGGACTAAATTGTTTAAATTGTAGAATTAATGTTTTATGCTGAAAATTTAAGAGTTGGAATGGTTTAAAGTGATAATTGAATGAAAATATAGGATTTATTTTGAAGAAAAGAATGGTTATGATGATAGGACTAAATTGGAATTTAAGCAAAAGTTGTGTAGAAATTGAAATGTGTAAGGTGATATAGTATGTTGATAATTTTTAAATTGTTTACTCGTAGCTAACGTAGTGCTGGAAACATCGTCAAAGAAGGGGAAAGAGAAAGAGAACGAGAATATCGAGTAAACTCGAGAATTACGATTTGTATTTCTATAAACTATGCTTAATGATTTAATACAATGTAATTGTTATTTTTAATAGTTAGAATGTATAATGAATGATATGATGGAAACTGTTACTGTTTCTATATTGAAATGAAACAATTTGAATACCCTATTAACAGTGTCGGGCTAGTCGGATACAATTGGCATGCCATAGGATTGGAAGTGTTCAGGGATATTCCGACTGTGTGTCGATGAGACACTATAGGTGTCGACTACTGTGACTGTTCCGGATTCGTTCCCAAGAGGTACTTCGTACTTGACTATGACTGTTACTGTTACCCTACGGTGTATTTCGGTTTCGGCCGATGAAACACTGTATATTATCCCCGGTGTGTGGGTTGGATCCGCGTATCCGTTTAGGTCCGAGTTATGTTAATAGGGGTAAATGAAAGTACTGAAGACTGTTTCCTATTGATTATGTGACTGTGACTGGTATACAAGGTTGAAAGATATCAAGTGATAAGAAATATATAAATATATACATATACATATATATAAATATGAATTGCTTAACTACATGAAAGAGTTATGAAATGAATGTATAAGGCTTTAAGTTACAATGTATATACATGGTTTATTATTGTTTTAAGTATTAGTTTATCGAAATACCGCTGAGTGTATACTCAGTGTACGGTATGTTTCCGTGCACAGGACTAGGTACGAAAGAAAGCTAAGAACTCAGCATCCAAGCCAATCCCGAACTCAAAGTGGTGAAGTACCTTTCTTTTGGTAAATGGCATGTACCTAGGTTGTTAAAGTGTTAATTGTACATGATAGTGAATAATCATGAAATTTTTTGAAGCATGGTATGAAATATGCATATTTTGGAAGTTAAACTTACATGAGTTTGACTAGTATGATAATGTAGTATAATTTTGATATGAATTGTGGTACATAATCCTTAAGAGGTATTGAAGTGAATGAATGAATATTTACTAAGTTTGAATGACATAATGAATGATATTTGATTTAAGAACTATTAGTAAATGTTTGGGTGTGAATTAGTTGTGTTTAGCATGTGAAAATAACTTAAAATGGTCAAAATCATGTTTTCACACGGCCAAGTCACATGGCGTGTGCTCAGGCCGTGTGGCTCTCTGTTTATGTCATACGGGCTGTTCCCACGATCGTATGTGCAAGTTAGATCTGCCCACGGCCTGGCCCCACGGCCATGGGAACCCTACGGGTTGGCCACACGGCCATGTTCCAAGCCACACGGGTGTGTGCCCCTATCTTCAAGGAAAAAGTTTCAAAGTTGTCAGTTTAGTCCCGAACCACTTTAAAACATGTATTGGGTTATGGTTCGGTTTTGTATAAATGATAGTGTATATGTTCGGTAATGCCTCGTAACCCTATTCTGGTGACGATTTGGGGTTAGGGGGTGTTACACGAGGGGTGTTACACCTTTTTTTCCATTAATTCTTTCATTCATAAAACCTTCCTAGGGAATAATTCTTCATACCCATTTGTCCTAACAACTTGGCAATTGAAGCTAAGAAGCTACGATTGAATGCTCTTTCATGAGTCATTGGATTGGAGAAAAAAAAGAGATAGGTTTAAATCTTTCAGTCTATATTTTCTTATAATAAGGAATTCTTCTGGACCTTACTAAGAAGGAACTTGAGGGTCAGGATCAATGTAACATCCCAAAATAGGGCCTAAACGGAATAGTGGTTGCGAAACCACAAATCTGAGGTAGAAAAATTTATTTTATTATTATTTTAAGGTTCATGGTATGATTGCATGATTGTGTGAAAATTTCGTGATGAAATTCCATGCATAAAGTGCTTAAGTTGAGGTTAGGGACTAAATTGAATAATTTGCAAAACTTGCATTCTAGAAGTTTTTAGTATGAAATTGCTTTGGAATATTAATTAGGAGGGTTTAAATAACAATTTGACCAATTTTAAGTTCATGGACAAAATTAGGACATGGAAGGAATTTTTGAAAGTTTAGTAAAGAGGGGTAATTTGGTCATTTGGATATTAAATGAATTAAATAGGGAAAATAACACAAAAATGGTCATCTTCTCAATTAGTTTCTGCCGATTTTTTCTCTCCTCCATAGCTGGGGTTTCTTCAACTTTCAAGCTTCATAGTAAGTGATTCCAAGCCCCGTTTTTAATGATCTTTACGTTTTTGGAGTCCCGGTAACTTGATTAAGCTTATTCTAGCAATAATTCAACCTAGGGCTCATATTTGGAAAATAACCATGGCTAAAATTTGTGTATTTTGGTGTTTTGTGATAGAATATGAGGTTTTAAATTATGTTAAACAACTTATGCTACTCGGTTTTAAGTGAAAACGAGTAAAAGGGCTTAAATTAGAAAAAAATACCAATAGTCATAAGTATATGTTAGAGTGTGATTTTGATATTGCCATAGAAGGGAAAAATGATCAGCATGTCATAAAACATAAGAAAATAGGATGAAGTTTAATTTACGAACCTTGGGGCAAAAGTGCAAATATGTGAAAGTTTAGGGGTAAAAATATAATTTTGCAAAAGTTTGGGTCAAGGACTGTTTTAATAAATGTGAATATTAAATAAGTTAAATTTGCTATTATAGATCAAGAAGAACGAATTTCGGGAGTAGATCGGGTAAAAGAAAAAGTAAAGGACTAAATTGTAAAGTTTAGTCACATTTTGTATCAAGGTAAGTTACAGTAAATAAATGCAATATTCTTTTATTTTACATTATTATTGTCAATTTCCAGCATTTATATACTTATGTTATGAAAATATGTAAAGTCGAATTTAAGATGGAGTGATAGAGGAAAAGTGTTAGAAAGCCCCGGTTGAACCCTAGGAATGTTAGGATATTAGGGTTGACAGGACAGAACAGAAATGAGTCATGTAAGTCCATATTAGAAATATGGCTTTGAAGACAGGATTGAGCCATGTAAGTCCATATTATATATGGCATTGGAGACAGGAATAATTCATGTAAGTCCATGTCAAAGACATGGCATTGGCAGGATATTGATAGACAGGAACGACCCTAGTATCCTTAGTATTCCGAGTGGTTCAACAGGTCAGGATACGAGTTAAATTACAGTGAATTAACAGCAAAGGAAAAGTAGATTATACTTATGAAAAAGGAAAGATCAGGTAAGAAAGAAGGTAAGGGAATAAAGAAGAAGATAGAAATTGAGAAGTAAAGAAATTTATGATGTTAGATGATATTATGCATAATTATCCATTATGTTGAATGTTGTGATTTATTTGCTTGTAAGCTTACTAAGCCTAGTGCTTAATCTCTTTATTTTCTTCTTCTTATAGTACTTATCTAGTCACTCGGGGATCGAAGGAAACGTCAGAGGCCGATCACACTATCAAAGAAATAACTCGGTATAATTAGACGTTTTGTTTTGGGTATGGCATGTATAGAACTTAGCTACTTTTGGTATAATATGAACAATGAATGATGTGTAAATACTTGCTAGTGATTAGCTAATAAAATAGCCGATGATATACATATTATTAATATGTATGATTGATTGATGATTATCACATGAAAATTATGAAAATGTGAAAGTAACCTAAAAATAGATTCAAGTAACAGAAATGACGTAACTTGAAAAATCACTAAAATTGTAGAAACATAGTTTGAAGATGAATAATATATGAAATTAAATCTTATTATGTATATTTTCTTATCGAATAAGCAAATAGGTAAAGGTATTATTTTATGAGATATCTGAGTTTTAGTGAAACAGGGTCAGAGCGATTTCTGGATCCCCTGTTTCAACTTTGAAATTCACCATAATTGTAAAAACTAATTAGAAGGTTTAATTTATATGGTTAGAATCCTTGTTGAATCTAGTTTTAGAAAAACAAACGGCTTAGTCATATGAATTTTTACAGGAAGAAACATGGCTCGTAGTAAGAAGAGGTCAGTGTAGTTGAGTTTTGAAACAGGGGAAACTTTAACTAATAAACTGTACTAATTGGCCAAGTCAAAAATTCTAGAAAAAATTAGTAGATATATATATGAGTCTAGTTTAGGAAAAATTTACGGATCTAATTTTGAGTTTTGAAACTCGAGAAATGAATTTTTAAGCAACCATGACGCAGAAAAATAGTTTATTCCAAAAATTAAATAAGTGGTTTAGAGTTGTTTAAAAGGTAAGATAAGTTTAGTAACACCTCAAGCTTGACTCCGGTGATGGTTTCGGGCGTGGGGGTGTTACATTATTGGTATCAGAGCAGGTTTAGTCGGTTCTCGGAACAGTTAGTGTGAGAAAAAGTCTAGCTATACATGCCATACTTGTATTTTGATAGTGTGACGACTCCTGACGATTTTTAAATATTTTGTTTTATAGTAATGGATCCCGGACGAACTGGTGATGATGATGTAGAAAGTAATGTGCCTGCTCCCACAGAAGGGGCAGCGCCATCTGAGAATAGGCCAGTGATAGTTGATCAGGGAGGAGTGACTCGAGAAGCTCTCTTCCGAGCTTTGAATGATTTGTTTACCGAGTTCGTTCGTACGAATCCGGCAGTTAGACCTCCACCCCCTCATGATTCTCAGGCTACCCATGTAGCTCAAGCTTCCCCAGTCACAGGTACAGTGGTAAGAGAAAAGCCACCAATTGATAGAATCAGGAAACAAGAGGCAGAAGAGTTCTGAGCAACAAAAGATGATGCAGAAAGAGCAGAATTTTGGTTAGAAAATACTATCAGAGTCTTTGACGAATTATCTTGTACACCCGAGGAATGTATGAAATGTGTAGTATCACTTCTTAGAGACTCAGCCTACTACTGGTGGAAGACACTTGTATCAGTTGTACCAAAGGAGAGGGTCACTTGGGATTTCTTTCAGGAGGAATTTCGTAAAAAGTACATCAGTCAGAGGTTTATTGACCAGAAGAGAAAGGAATTCCTGAATTGAAACAAGGTACTATGACAGTGACCGATTATGAGCGCGAATTTGTCAGGCTTAGTAAATATGCTCGAGAATGTGTGTCCACAGAGGCTATCATGTGTAAAAGGTTTGAGGATGGGTTAAGTGATGATATCCGACTGTCAGTGGGTGTCCTAGAAATAAAAGAGTTCGTTATTTAGTTGAGAGAGCCTGTAAGGCAGAGGAGCTGTTAAAAAGAAAAGGCAAAGTTGAGATAGAGACACAAGATACAAAGAAGAGACAATGAGCAGATCATTTCAGGCTACATCCAAGAGGCCCAAGAGTTTCTACCAGATCTAGCTTTTCGGCAGAGCAATCTAGTCAGAATAGAGGTAGCAGATTTAAGGATCCGAAGGCTCAGACCACCTCGACTATGAGTGTAGGTAATGTCAGACAGGGTAGATCAGGGTGTCCACGGTGTGGTAGACTTCATTATGGCCTTGTCGGGCAGGCGAAATGTTTGCTATAAATGTGGTGCTCCAGATCATTTTGTACGAGAATGTCCAGAAGTGGCTAGCCAGAAGTAACACAGAGTGCTAGATCCGAAAATGCTCCTACTAGAGGCAGATCACCGAGGCAACCGGGAGTAGGAGCAAGTAACAGAGGTACCTTTAGAGATTCGGCTGTGAGACCAGATGTTAGAGCCCCTGCAAGGACTTATGCTATTCGTGCACGCGAAGAGCATCCTCCCCGATGTGATTACGGGTACATTTTCTCTACATGATATTAATGTCATTGCTCTGATTGATCCGGGTTCGACTCATTCTTATGTTTGTATGAAATTGATGCCTAGTATAAGTATGCCTATAGAATCTACAGAATTTGTGATTAAAGTATCGATCCATTAGCAACATGTATTAGTAGATAAAGTATGTAGAAATTATCCTTTAATGATTAGAGGCTACTGTTTTCCGGCTGATCTCATGCTATTGCCATTTGATGAGTATGATGTGATTCTTGGTATGGATTGGTTGACTACACATGATGTGATAGTGAATTGTGGAAAGAAATTCATTGAGTTGAAGTGTGAAAATGGTGAAATTCTTCGGGTTAATTCAGAAGAGTCAGATAGTTTATTTCCTATAATTTCTGTTATGTCTGCTCAGAAATGTTGAGAAAATGGTATGAAGCTATCTTGCTTTTGTGTTAAACACTAAAGATCCAGAATGAAAATTGAATCAGTGCCTGTGGTATGTGAGTTTCCCGATGTGTTTCCGGAAGAACTACCAGGTTTGCCTCCTGTTAGAGAAGTTGAGTTTGGTATTGAGTTGATTCCAGGTACCACGCCCATTTCTATTGCTCCTTATAGAATGGCTCCATTGGAATTGAAAGAATTGAAAGCTCAGTTGCAGGAATTAACAGATAAAGGCTTGGTAAGACCCAGTAGTTCACCATGGGGTGCACCAGTGCTATTTGTGAAAAAGAAAGACGGATCGATGAGATTTGCATAGATTATCGGCAACTTAACAAGGTAACAGCAAAGAACAAGTATCCATTGCCTAGAATTGATGATTTGTTGATCAATTGAAGGGAGCTACTGTGTTTTCCAAGATAGATTTGAGATCCGGATACTATCAGTTGCGAGTTAAGAGTCAGATATCCTGAAGACTGCTTTTCGGACTAGGTATGGTCATTATGAGTTCCTTGTGATGCCATTTGGCTTGACTAATGCTCCTGCCATTTTCATGGACTTAATGAACCGAATTTTCAGATCGTATTTAGATAAGTTTGTAGTTGTGTTCATTGATGATATTTTGATTTATTCTCATGATGAGACGAGCATGCAGAGCATTTGAGAACAATTTTACAAATTCTGAGAGATAATCAGTTGTATGCCAAGTTCAGCAAAAGTGAGTTCTGGTTACGAGAAGTTAGTTTTCTTGGACATATTGTCTCAGGTGAAGGTATTAAGGTTGATACGAGCAAGATTTTAGCCATTGTTGATTGGAAGCCTCCTAGAAATGTATCAGAAGTTAGAAGTTTTTGGTCTTGCCGGATATTATAGACGATTTGTGGAGGATTTTCCATGATAGCTACCCCGTTGACGAGACTGCTACGGAAGGATGTTAAGTTTGAATGGACTGAGAAGTGCCAACAAAGTTTTGACAAGTTAAAGGCATGTTGACGGAAGCTCCTATCTTAGTACAGCCGGAACCGAGTAAAGAATTTGTGATTTACAGTGATGCATCCTTGAATGGGCTCGGTTGTGTACTCATGCAGGAAGGAAAGGTAATTGCTTATGCCTCTAGACAATTGAAGCCACATGAGAAAAATTACCGACACATGATTAGAGCTAGCTGCTATTGTATTTGCATTGAAGATTTGGAGACATTATTTGTATGGTGAAAGGTGCCGGATATTTACCGATCATAAAGCTTGAAATACTTGATGACTCAAAAAGATTTGAATTTGAGGCAAAGAAGATGGTTGGAATTGCTTAAAGATTATGAGTTAGTGATTGATTATCACCCAGTAAGGCAAATGTAGTGCTGACGCTCTAAGTAGGAAACTTTATTTACATTGCGAGCTTTGAATACCAATTTAGCCATGTCAGATGATGGTTCTATTTTAGCTGAATTGAGAGCTAAACCGGTATTTCTTGAAGAGATTTGTGAGCTCAGAAAGATGATAATGGGTTACAAGCTAAAAGAGCTCAATGTGAGTCAGGCATAGAATCAAATTTCTGGATTGGTTCTGATGGTTGTTTGATGTTTAGAGACAGAATATGTGTACCAAAGAATGATGAGCTTATTCGGAAGATTTTACAAGAAGCACATAGCAGTCCTTTATCTATTCATCCAGGCAGTACAAAATGTATAATGATTGAAGAAATTGTATTGGTGGGTAGAATGAAAAGAGATATTTCAGAGTTTGTTTCTAGATGCTTGATTTGTCAACAGGTAAAGGCGAATATCAGGTACCCTCAGGATTATTGCAGCCTGTGCTAGTTCCGAAATGGAAATGGGATCGAGTTACTATGAATTTGTGACAGGATTACCGTTTACACCGAGAAAGAAAGATGCAGTATGGGTTGTGATGATAAGTTAACGAAGTCGGCTTATTTTATCCCAGTTCGTATGGATTATTCACTTGAAAAGTTGGCGGATTGTATATTTCAGAGATAGTCAGGCTACATGGGGTACCATTATCGATCATTTCAGACAGAGATCCAAGATTTACTTCACGGTTTTGGAAGAAATTACAAGAGGCTTTGGGCACAAAGTTGAGTTTTAGTATAGCTTCCATCCTCAAACCGACGGTCAGTCAGAGAGAGTTATTCAGGTACTTGAAGATATGCTTAGATGTTGTGTATTAGAATTCAAGGTAGTTGGGAAAATACTTACCATTGGTAGAGTTTGCCTATAATAATAGTTACCAGTCAAGTTTGAAGATGACACCTTATGAAGCTTTGTATGGACGTAAATGCCGTACACTTTATATTGGACAGAGCTTAAAGAAAGCCAGATTTACGGGGTTGATCTAGTTAAAGAAACAGAAGAAAAGTGAAAGTTATCAGAAATTGTTTAAAAGCAGCTTCAGACAGGCAGAAGTCGTATGCAGATTTAAAAAGAAAGAGATCGAGTATCAAGTTGGTGACAAAGTTTTTGAAAGTATCCCGTGAAAAGTTCTAATTTGGCAAGAAGGCAAACAAGTCAGTTTATTGACCGTTTGAGTAATTGAGAGAGTCGGACCATTACATATCGGTTAGCTTGCCGATTGATTAGAGAAGATTTATAATGTATTTCATGTGTCTATGCTACGTCTTATCGTTCAGATTCGTCACATGTGATTTCTCAGACAGAGGTTGAGATTCAGCAGACATGACTTACGGTGAAGAACCGGTAAAGATTCTAACTCGAGAGGTAAAGCAATTAAGGAATAAAAGTATTGCACTTGTGAAAGTACTATGGAATAGACACGGGGTAGATGAGGCTACATGGGAACCCGAAGAGGCTATGCGAAAACAGTACCCAAATCTCTTCACAGGTAAGATTTTCGGGACGAAATCCTAAAAGGGGGAGAATGTAACATCCCAAATAGGGCCTAAACAGAATAGTGGTTGCGAAACTACAATCCGAGGTAGAAAAATTTATTTTATTATTATTTAAGGTTATGGTAGATTGCATGATTGTGTGAATTTCGTGATGAAATTCCATGCATAAAGTGCTTAAGTTGAGGTTGGGCTAATTGAATATTTGCAAACTTGCATTCTAGAAGTTTTTAGTATGAATTCTTTGGAATATTAATTAGGAGGGTTTAAATAACAATTTGACCAATTTTAAGTTCATGGACAAAAATTAGGACATGGAAGGAATGTTTGAAGTTTAGCAAGGAGGGGTAATTTGTCATTTGGATATTAAATGAATTAATAGGGAAAAATAACACAAAAATGGTCATCTTCTCATTAGTTTCTGCCGATTTTTGCTCTCCTCCATAGCTGGGGTTTCTTCAACTTTCAAGCTTCATAGTAAGTGATTCCAAGCCCCGTTTTTAATGATCTTTACGTTTTGGAGTCCGGTAACTTGATTAAGCTTATTCTAGCAATAATTCAACCTAGGGTTCATATTTGGAAAAATACCCATGGCTGAAATTTGTGTATTTTGGTGTTTTGTGATAGAATATGAAGTTTTAAATTATGTTAAACAACTTATGCTACTCGGTTTTAAGTGAAAACGAGTAAAAGGGCTTAAATTGGAAAAATATACCAATAGTCATAAGTATATGTTAGAGTGTGATTTTGATATTGCCATAGAAGGGAAAAATGATCAGCATGTCATAAACTAAGAAAATAGGATAAGTTATTTACGCTTGGGGCAAAA